>NW_026988982.1:0-115035 GCF_030222135.1 Aotus nancymaae
AATATCTGCTTCTAAATCCAAAACGCAGCTATCTAACAGAACGGTTGTCAATGTGTGCACTCAACTTCCAGAGTTAAACCCGTGTGTGGATTCAGCAGTCTGCAGAGACTTTCTCTGCAGAGTCCCAAAACAGGCGTTTTCAGCCCATTACCGGCATATGGAAGAAACAGCAGTAAGCACAGGGAAATATCTGCTTCTAAATCCAAAACGCAGCTATCTAACAGAACGGTTGTCAATGTGTGCACTCAACTTCCAGAGTTAAACCCGTGTGTGGATTCAGCAGTCTGCAGAGACTTTCTCTGCAGAGTCCCAAAACAGGCGTTTTCAGCCCATTACCGGCATATGGAAGAAACAGCAGTAAGCACAGGGAAATATCTGCTTCTAAATCCAAAACGCAGCTATCTAACAGAACGGTTGTCAATGTGTGCACTCAACTTCCAGAGTTAAACCCGTGTGTGGATTCAGCAGTCTGCAGAGACTTTCTCTGCAGAGTCCCAAAACAGGCGTTTTCAGCCCATTACCGGCATATGGAAGAAACAGCAGTAAGCACAGGGAAATATCTGCTTCTAAATCCAAAACGCAGCTATCTAACAGAACGGTTGTCAATGTGTGCACTCAACTTCCAGAGTTAAACCCGTGTGTGGATTCAGCAGTCTGCAGAGACTTTCTCTGCAGAGTCCCAAAACAGGCGTTTTCAGCCCATTACCGGCATATGGAAGAAACAGCAGTAAGCACAGGGAAATATCTGCTTCTAAATCCAAAACGCAGCTATCTAACAGAACGGTTGTCAATGTGTGCACTCAACTTCCAGAGTTAAACCCGTGTGTGGATTCAGCAGTCTGCAGAGACTTTCTCTGCAGAGTCCCAAAACAGGCGTTTTCAGCCCATTACCGGCATATGGAAGAAACAGCAGTAAGCACAGGGAAATATCTGCTTCTAAATCCAAAACGCAGCTATCTAACAGAACGGTTGTCAATGTGTGCACTCAACTTCCAGAGTTAAACCCGTGTGTGGATTCAGCAGTCTGCAGAGACTTTCTCTGCAGAGTCCCAAAACAGGCGTTTTCAGCCCATTACCGGCTTATGGTAGAAACAGCAGTAAGCACAAGGATATATCTGCTTCTAAATCCAAAACGCAGCTATCTAAAAGAACGGTTGTCAATGTGTGCACTCAACTTGCAGAGATAAACCCGTGTGTGGATTCAGCAGTCTGCAGAGACTTTCTCTGCAGAGTCCCAAAACAGGCGTTTTCAGCCCATTACCGGCATATGGAAGAAACAGCAGTAAGCACAGGGAAATATCTGCTTCTAAATCCAAAACGCAGCTATCTAACAGAACGGTTGTCAATGTGTGCACTCAACTTCCAGAGTTAAACCCGTGTGTGGATTCAGCAGTCTGCAGAGACTTTCTCTGCAGAGTCCCAAAACAGGCGTTTTCAGCCCATTACCGGCATATGGAAGAAACAGCAGTAAGCACAGGGAAATATCTGCTTCTAAATCCAAAACGCAGCTATCTAACAGAACGGTTGTCAATGTGTGCACTCAACTTCCAGAGTTAAACCCGTGTGTGGATTCAGCAGTCTGCAGACACTTTCTCTGCAGAGTCCCAAAACAGGCGTTTTCAGCCCATTACCGGCATATGGAAGAAACAGCAGTAAGCACAGGGAAATATCTGCTTCTAAATCCAAAACGCAGCTATCTAACAGAACGGTTGTCAATGTGTGCACTCAACTTCCAGAGTTAAACCCGTGTGTGGATTCAGCAGTCTGCAAACACTTTCTCTGCAGAGTCCCAAAACAGGCGTTTTCAGCCCATTACCGGCATATGGAAGAAACAGCAGTAAGCACAGGGAAATATCTGCTTCTAAATCCAAAACGCAGCTATCTAACAGAACGGTTGTCAATGTGTGCACTCAACTTCCAGAGTTAAACCCGTGTGTGGATTCAGCAGTCTGCAGAGACTTTCTCTGCAGAGTCCCAAAACAGGCGTTTTCAGCCCATTACCGGCATATGGAAGAAACAGCAGTAAGCACAGGGAAATATCTGCTTCTAAATCCAAAACGCAGCTATCTAACAGAACGGTTGTCAATGTGTGCACTCAACTTCCAGAGTTAAACCCGTGTGTGGATTCAGCAGTCTGCAGAGACTTTCTCTGCAGAGTCCCAAAACAGGCGTTTTCAGCCCATTACCGGCATATGGAAGAAACAGCAGTAAGCACAGGGAAATATCTGCTTCTAAATCCAAAACGCAGCTATCTAACAGAACGGTTGTCAATGTGTGCACTCAACTTCCAGAGTTAAACCCGTGTGTGGATTCAGCAGTCTGCAGAGACTTTCTCTGCAGAGTCCCAAAACAGGCGTTTTCAGCCCATTACCGGCATATGGAAGAAACAGCAGTAAGCACAGGGAAATATCTGCTTCTAAATCCAAAACGCAGCTATCTAACAGAACGGTTGTCAATGTGTGCACTCAACTTCCAGAGTTAAACCCGTGTGTGGATTCAGCAGTCTGCAGAGACTTTCTCTGCAGAGTCCCAAAACAGGCGTTTTCAGCCCATTACCGGCATATGGAAGAAACAGCAGTAAGCACAGGGAAATATCTGCTTCTAAATCCAAAACGCAGCTATCTAACAGAACGGTTGTCAATGTGTGCACTCAACTTCCAGAGTTAAACCCGTGTGTGGATTCAGCAGTCTGCAGAGACTTTCTCTGCAGAGTCCCAAGACAGGCGTTTTCAGCCCATTACCGGCATATGGAAGAAACAGCAGTAAGCACAGGGAAATATCTGCTTCTAAATCCAAAACGCAGCTATCTAAGAGAACGGTTGTCAATGTGTGCACTCAACTTCCAGAGTTAAACCCGTGTGTGGATTCAGCAGTCTGCAGAGACTTTCTCTGCAGAGTCCCAAAACAGGCGTTTTCAGCCCATTACCGGCATATGGTAGAAACAGCAGTAAGCACAAGGATATATCTGCTTCTAAATCCAAAACGCAGCTATCTAACAGAACGGTTGTCAATGTGTGCACTCAACTTCCAGAGTTAAACCCGTGTGTGGATTCAGCAGTCTGCAGAGACTTTCTCTGCAGAGTCCCAAAACAGGCGTTTTCAGCCCATTACCGGCATATGGAAGAAACAGCAGTAAGCACAGGGAAATATCTGCTTCTAAATCCAAAACGCAGCTATCTAACAGAACGGTTGTCAATGTGTGCACTCAACTTCCAGAGTTAAACCCGTGTGTGGATTCAGCAGTCTGCAAACACTTTCTCTGCAGAGTCCCAAAACAGGTGTTTTCAGCCCATTACCGGCATATGGAAGAAATAGCAGTAAGCACAGGGAAATATCTGCTTCTAAATCCAAAACGCAGCTATCTAACAGAACGGTTGTCAATGTGTGCACTCAACTTCCAGAGTTAAACCCGTGTGTGGATTCAGCAGTCTGCAGAGACTTTCTCTGCAGAGTCCCAAAACAGGCGTTTTCAGCCCATTACCGGCATATGGAAGAAACAGCAGTAAGCACAGGGAAATATCTGCTTCTAAATCCAAAACGCAGCTATCTAACAGAACGGTTGTCAATGTGTGCACTCAACTTCCAGAGTTAAACCCGTGTGTGGATTCAGCAGTCTGCAGAGACTTTCTCTGCAGAGTCCCAAAACAGGCGTTTTCAGCCCATTACCGGCATATGGAAGAAACAGCAGTAAGCACAGGGAAATATCTGCTTCTAAATCCAAAACGCAGCTATCTAACAGAACGGTTGTCAATGTGTGCACTCAACTTCCAGAGTTAAACCCGTGTGTGGATTCAGCAGTCTGCAGAGACTTTCTCTGCAGAGTCCCAAAACAGGCGTTTTCAGCCCATTACCGGCATATGGAAGAAACAGCAGTAAGCACAGGGAAATATCTGCTTCTAAATCCAAAACGCAGCTATCTAACAGAACGGTTGTCAATGTGTGCACTCAACTTCCAGAGTTAAACCCGTGTGTGGATTCAGCAGTCTGCAGAGACTTTCTCTGCAGAGTCCCAAAACAGGCGTTTTCAGCCCATTACCGGCATATGGAAGAAACAGCAGTAAGCACAGGGAAATATCTGCTTCTAAATCCAAAACGCAGCTATCTAACAGAACGGTTGTCAATGTGTGCACTCAACTTCCAGAGTTAAACCCGTGTGTGGATTCAGCAGTCTGCAGACACTTTCTCTGCAGAGTCCCAAAACAGGCGTTTTCAGCCCATTACCGGCATATGGAAGAAACAGCAGTAAGCACAGGGAAATATCTGCTTCTAAATCCAAAACGCAGCTATCTAACAGAACGGTTGTCAATGTGTGCACTCAACTTCCAGAGTTAAACCCGTGTGTGGATTCAGCAGTCTGCAAACACTTTCTCTGCAGAGTCCCAAAACAGGCGTTTTCAGCCCATTACCGGCATATGGAAGAAACAGCAGTAAGCACAGGGAAATATCTGCTTCTAAATCCAAAACGCAGCTATCTAACAGAACGGTTGTCAATGTGTGCACTCAACTTCCAGAGTTAAACCCGTGTGTGGATTCAGCAGTCTGCAGAGACTTTCTCTGCAGAGTCCCAAAACAGGCGTTTTCAGCCCATTACCGGCATATGGAAGAAACAGCAGTAAGCACAGGGAAATATCTGCTTCTAAATCCAAAACGCAGCTATCTAACAGAACGGTTGTCAATGTGTGCACTCAACTTCCAGAGTTAAACCCGTGTGTGGATTCAGCAGTCTGCAGAGACTTTCTCTGCAGAGTCCCAAAACAGGCGTTTTCAGCCCATTACCGGCATATGGAAGAAACAGCAGTAAGCACAGGGAAATATCTGCTTCTAAATCCAAAACGCAGCTATCTAACAGAACGGTTGTCAATGTGTGCACTCAACTTCCAGAGTTAAACCCGTGTGTGGATTCAGCAGTCTGCAGAGACTTTCTCTGCAGAGTCCCAAAACAGGCGTTTTCAGCCCATTACCGGCATATGGAAGAAACAGCAGTAAGCACAGGGAAATATCTGCTTCTAAATCCAAAACGCAGCTATCTAACAGAACGGTTGTCAATGTGTGCACTCAACTTCCAGAGTTAAACCCGTGTGTGGATTCAGCAGTCTGCAGAGACTTTCTCTGCAGAGTCCCAAGACAGGCGTTTTCAGCCCATTACCGGCATATGGAAGAAACAGCAGTAAGCACAGGGAAATATCTGCTTCTAAATCCAAAACGCAGCTATCTAAGAGAACGGTTGTCAATGTGTGCACTCAACTTCCAGAGTTAAACCCGTGTGTGGATTCAGCAGTCTGCAGAGACTTTCTCTGCAGAGTCCCAAAACAGGCGTTTTCAGCCCATTACCGGCATATGGTAGAAACAGCAGTAAGCACAAGGATATATCTGCTTCTAAATCCAAAACGCAGCTATCTAACAGAACGGTTGTCAATGTGTGCACTCAACTTCCAGAGTTAAACCCGTGTGTGGATTCAGCAGTCTGCAGAGACTTTCTCTGCAGAGTCCCAAAACAGGCGTTTTCAGCCCATTACCGGCATATGGAAGAAACAGCAGTAAGCACAGGGAAATATCTGCTTCTAAATCCAAAACGCAGCTATCTAACAGAACGGTTGTCAATGTGTGCACTCAACTTCCAGAGTTAAACCCGTGTGTGGATTCAGCAGTCTGCAAACACTTTCTCTGCAGAGTCCCAAAACAGGTGTTTTCAGCCCATTACCGGCATATGGAAGAAATAGCAGTAAGCACAGGGAAATATCTGCTTCTAAATCCAAAACGCAGCTATCTAACAGAACGGTTGTCAATGTGTGCACTCAACTTCCAGAGTTAAACCCGTGTGTGGATTCAGCAGTCTGCAGAGACTTTCTCTGCAGAGTCCCAAAACAGGCGTTTTCAGCCCATTACCGGCATATGGAAGAAACAGCAGTAAGCACAGGGAAATATCTGCTTCTAAATCCAAAACGCAGCTATCTAACAGAACGGTTGTCAATGTGTGCACTCAACTTCCAGAGTTAAACCCGTGTGTGGATTCAGCAGTCTGCAGAGACTTTCTCTGCAGAGTCCCAAAACAGGCGTTTTCAGCCCATTACCGGCATATGGAAGAAACAGCAGTAAGCACAGGGAAATATCTGCTTCTAAATCCAAAACGCAGCTATCTAACAGAACGGTTGTCAATGTGTGCACTCAACTTCCAGAGTTAAACCCGTGTGTGGATTCAGCAGTCTGCAGAGACTTTCTCTGCAGAGTCCCAAAACAGGCGTTTTCAGCCCATTACCGGCATATGGAAGAAACAGCAGTAAGCACAGGGAAATATCTGCTTCTAAATCCAAAACGCAGCTATCTAACAGAACGGTTGTCAATGTGTGCACTCAACTTCCAGAGTTAAACCCGTGTGTGGATTCAGCAGTCTGCAGAGACTTTCTCTGCAGAGTCCCAAAACAGGCGTTTTCAGCCCATTACCGGCATATGGAAGAAACAGCAGTAAGCACAGGGAAATATCTGCTTCTAAATCCAAAACGCAGCTATCTAACAGAACGGTTGTCAATGTGTGCACTCAACTTCCAGAGTTAAACCCGTGTGTGGATTCAGCAGTCTGCAGAGACTTTCTCTGCAGAGTCCCAAAACAGGCGTTTTCAGCCCATTACCGGCATATGGAAGAAACAGCAGTAAGCACAGGGAAATATCTGCTTCTAAATCCAAAACGCAGCTATCTAACAGAACGGTTGTCAATGTGTGCACTCAACTTCCAGAGTTAAACCCGTGTGTGGATTCAGCAGTCTGCAGAGACTTTCTCTGCAGAGTCCCAAAACAGGCGTTTTCAGCCCATTACCGGCATATGGAAGAAACAGCAGTAAGCACAGGGAAATATCTGCTTCTAAATCCAAAACGCAGCTATCTAACAGAACGGTTGTCAATGTGTGCACTCAACTTCCAGAGTTAAACCCGTGTGTGGATTCAGCAGTCTGCAGAGACTTTCTCTGCAGAGTCCCAAAACAGGCGTTTTCAGCCCATTACCGGCATATGGAAGAAACAGCAGTAAGCACAGGGAAATATCTGCTTCTAAATCCAAAACGCAGCTATCTAACAGAACGGTTGTCAATGTGTGCACTCAACTTCCAGAGTTAAACCCGTGTGTGGATTCAGCAGTCTGCAGACACTTTCTCTGCAGAGTCCCAAAACAGGCGTTTTCAGCCCATTACCGGCATATGGAAGAAACAGCAGTAAGCACAGGGAAATATCTGCTTCTAAATCCAAAACGCAGCTATCTAACAGAACGGTTGTCAATGTGTGCACTCAACTTCCAGAGTTAAACCCGTGTGTGGATTCAGCAGTCTGCAGAGACTTTCTCTGCAGAGTCCCAAAACAGGCGTTTTCAGCCCATTACCGGCATATGGAAGAAACAGCAGTAAGCACAGGGAAATATCTGCTTCTAAATCCAAAACGCAGCTATCTAACAGAACGGTTGTCAATGTGTGCACTCAACTTCCAGAGTTAAACCCGTGTGTGGATTCAGCAGTCTGCAGAGACTTTCTCTGCAGAGTCCCAAAACAGGCGTTTTCAGCCCATTACCGGCATATGGAAGAAACAGCAGTAAGCACAGGGAAATATCTGCTTCTAAATCCAAAACGCAGCTATCTAACAGAACGGTTGTCAATGTGTGCACTCAACTTCCAGAGTTAAACCCGTGTGTGGATTCAGCAGTCTGCAGAGACTTTCTCTGCAGAGTCCCAAAACAGGCGTTTTCAGCCCATTACCGGCATATGGAAGAAACAGCAGTAAGCACAGGGAAATATCTGCTTCTAAATCCAAAACGCAGCTATCTAACAGAACGGTTGTCAATGTGTGCACTCAACTTCCAGAGTTAAACCCGTGTGTGGATTCAGCAGTCTGCAGAGACTTTCTCTGCAGAGTCCCAAAACAGGCGTTTTCAGCCCTTTACCGGCATATGGAAGAAACAGCAGTCAGCACAGGGAAATATTTGCTTCTAAATCCAAAACGCAGCTATCTAACAGAACGGTTGTCAATGTGTGCACTCAACTTCCAGAGTTAAACCCGTGTGTGGATTCAGCAGTCTGCAGAGACTTTCTCTGCAGAGTCCCAAAACAGGCGTTTTCAGCCCATTACCGGCATATGGAAGAAACAGCAGTAAGCACAGGGAAATATCTGCTTCTAAATCCAAAACGCAGCTATCTAACAGAACGGTTGTCAATGTGTGCACTCAACTTCCAGAGTTAAACCCGTGTGTGGATTCAGCAGTCTGCAGAGACTTTCTCTGCAGAGTCCCAAAACAGGCGTTTTCAGCCCATTACCGGCATATGGAAGAAACAGCAGTAAGCACAGGGAAATATCTGCTTCTAAATCCAAAACGCAGCTATCTAACAGAACGGTTGTCAATGTGTGCACTCAACTTCCAGAGTTAAACCCGTGTGTGGATTCAGCAGTCTGCAGAGACTTTCTCTGCAGAGTCCCAAAACAGGCGTTTTCAGCCCATTACCGGCATATGGAAGAAACAGCAGTAAGCACAGGGAAATATCTGCTTCTAAATCCAAAACGCAGCTATCTAACAGAACGGTTGTCAATGTGTGCACTCAACTTCCAGAGTTAAACCCGTGTGTGGATTCAGCAGTCTGCAGACACTTTCTCTGCAGAGTCCCAAAACAGGCGTTTTCAGCCCATTACCGGCATATGGAAGAAACAGCAGTAAGCACAGGGAAATATCTGCTTCTAAATCCAAAACGCAGCTATCTAACAGAACGGTTGTCAATGTGTGCACTCAACTTCCAGAGTTAAACCCGTGTGTGGATTCAGCAGTCTGCAGAGACTTTCTCTGCAGAGTCCCAAAACAGGCGTTTTCAGCCCATTACCGGCATATGGAAGAAACAGCAGTAAGCACAGGGAAATATCTGCTTCTAAATCCAAAACGCAGCTATCTAACAGAACGGTTGTCAATGTGTGCACTCAACTTCCAGAGTTAAACCCGTGTGTGGATTCAGCAGTCTGCAGAGACTTTCTCTGCAGAGTCCCAAAACAGGCGTTTTCAGCCCATTACCGGCATATGGAAGAAACAGCAGTAAGCACAGGGAAATATCTGCTTCTAAATCCAAAACGCAGCTATCTAACAGAACGGTTGTCAATGTGTGCACTCAACTTCCAGAGTTAAACCCGTGTGTGGATTCAGCAGTCTGCAGAGACTTTCTCTGCAGAGTCCCAAGACAGGCGTTTTCAGCCCATTACCGGCATATGGAAGAAACAGCAGTAAGCACAGGGAAATATCTGCTTCTAAATCCAAAACGCAGCTATCTAAGAGAACGGTTGTCAATGTGTGCACTCAACTTCCAGAGTTAAACCCGTGTGTGGATTCAGCAGTCTGCAGAGACTTTCTCTGCAGAGTCCCAAAACAGGCGTTTTCAGCCCATTACCGGCATATGGTAGAAACAGCAGTAAGCACAAGGATATATCTGCTTCTAAATCCAAAACGCAGCTATCTAACAGAACGGTTGTCAATGTGTGCACTCAACTTCCAGAGTTAAACCCGTGTGTGGATTCAGCAGTCTGCAGAGACTTTCTCTGCAGAGTCCCAAAACAGGCGTTTTCAGCCCATTACCGGCATATGGAAGAAACAGCAGTAAGCACAGGGAAATATCTGCTTCTAAATCCAAAACGCAGCTATCTAACAGAACGGTTGTCAATGTGTGCACTCAACTTCCAGAGTTAAACCCGTGTGTGGATTCAGCAGTCTGCAAACACTTTCTCTGCAGAGTCCCAAAACAGGTGTTTTCAGCCCATTACCGGCATATGGAAGAAATAGCAGTAAGCACAGGGAAATATCTGCTTCTAAATCCAAAACGCAGCTATCTAACAGAACGGTTGTCAATGTGTGCACTCAACTTCCAGAGTTAAACCCGTGTGTGGATTCAGCAGTCTGCAGAGACTTTCTCTGCAGAGTCCCAAAACAGGCGTTTTCAGCCCATTACCGGCATATGGAAGAAACAGCAGTAAGCACAGGGAAATATCTGCTTCTAAATCCAAAACGCAGCTATCTAACAGAACGGTTGTCAATGTGTGCACTCAACTTCCAGAGTTAAACCCGTGTGTGGATTCAGCAGTCTGCAGAGACTTTCTCTGCAGAGTCCCAAAACAGGCGTTTTCAGCCCATTACCGGCATATGGAAGAAACAGCAGTAAGCACAGGGAAATATCTGCTTCTAAATCCAAAACGCAGCTATCTAACAGAACGGTTGTCAATGTGTGCACTCAACTTCCAGAGTTAAACCCGTGTGTGGATTCAGCAGTCTGCAGAGACTTTCTCTGCAGAGTCCCAAAACAGGCGTTTTCAGCCCATTACCGGCATATGGAAGAAACAGCAGTAAGCACAGGGAAATATCTGCTTCTAAATCCAAAACGCAGCTATCTAACAGAACGGTTGTCAATGTGTGCACTCAACTTCCAGAGTTAAACCCGTGTGTGGATTCAGCAGTCTGCAGAGACTTTCTCTGCAGAGTCCCAAAACAGGCGTTTTCAGCCCATTACCGGCATATGGAAGAAACAGCAGTAAGCACAGGGAAATATCTGCTTCTAAATCCAAAACGCAGCTATCTAACAGAACGGTTGTCAATGTGTGCACTCAACTTCCAGAGTTAAACCCGTGTGTGGATTCAGCAGTCTGCAGACACTTTCTCTGCAGAGTCCCAAGACAGGCGTTTTCAGCCCATTACCGGCATATGGTAGAAACAGCAGTAAGCACAGGGAAATATCTGCTTCTAAATCCAAAACGCAGCTATCTAACAGAACGGTTGTCAATGTGTGCACTCAACTTCCAGAGTTAAACCCGTGTGTGGATTCAGCAGTCTGCAAACACTTTCTCTGCAGAGTCCCAAAACAGGCGTTTTCAGCCCATTACCGGCATATGGAAGAAACAGCAGTAAGCACAGGGAAATATCTGCTTCTAAATCCAAAACGCAGCTATCTAACAGAACGGTTGTCAATGTGTGCACTCAACTTCCAGAGTTAAACCCGTGTGTGGATTCAGCAGTCTGCAGAGACTTTCTCTGCAGAGTCCCAAAACAGGCGTTTTCAGCCCATTACCGGCATATGGAAGAAACAGCAGTAAGCACAGGGAAATATCTGCTTCTAAATCCAAAACGCAGCTATCTAACAGAACGGTTGTCAATGTGTGCACTCAACTTCCAGAGTTAAACCCGTGTGTGGATTCAGCAGTCTGCAGAGACTTTCTCTGCAGAGTCCCAAAACAGGCGTTTTCAGCCCATTACCGGCATATGGAAGAAACAGCAGTAAGCACAGGGAAATATCTGCTTCTAAATCCAAAACGCAGCTATCTAACAGAACGGTTGTCAATGTGTGCACTCAACTTCCAGAGTTAAACCCGTGTGTGGATTCAGCAGTCTGCAGACACTTTCTCTGCAGAGTCCCAAAACAGGCGTTTTCAGCCCATTACCGGCATATGGAAGAAACAGCAGTAAGCACAGGGAAATATCTGCTTCTAAATCCAAAACGCAGCTATCTAACAGAACGGTTGTCAATGTGTGCACTCAACTTCCAGAGTTAAACCCGTGTGTGGATTCAGCAGTCTGCAGAGACTTTCTCTGCAGAGTCCCAAGACAGGCGTTTTCAGCCCATTACCGGCCTATGGAAGAAACAGCAGTAAGCACAGGGAAATATCTGCTTCTAAATCCAAAACGCAGCTATCTAACAGAACGGTTGTCAATGTGTGCACTCAACTTCCAGAGTTAAACCCGTGTGTGGATTCAGCAGTCTGCAGAGACTTTCTCTGCAGAGTCCCAAAACAGGCGTTTTCAGCCCATTACCGGCATATGGAAGAAACAGCAGTAAGCACAGGGAAATATCTGCTTCTAAATCCAAAACGCAGCTATCTAACAGAACGGTTGTCAATGTGTGCACTCAACTTCCAGAGTTAAACCCGTGTGTGGATTCAGCAGTCTGCAGAGACTTTCTCTGCAGAGTCCCAAAACAGGCGTTTTCAGCCCATTACCGGCATATGGAGGAAACAGCAGTAAGCACAGGGAAATATCTGCTTCTAAATCCAAAACGCAGCTATCTAACAGAACGGTTGTCAATGTGTGCACTCAACTTCCAGAGTTAAACCCGTGTGTGGATTCAGCAGTCTGCAAACACTTTCTCTGCAGAGTCCCAAAACAGGTGTTTTCAGCCCATTACCGGCATATGGAAGAAATAGCAGTAAGCACAGGGAAATATCTGCTTCTAAATCCAAAACGCAGCTATCTAACAGAACGGTTGTCAATGTGTGCACTCAACTTCCAGAGTTAAACCCGTGTGTGGATTCAGCAGTCTGCAGAGACTTTCTCTGCAGAGTCCCAAAACAGGCGTTTTCAGCCCATTACCGGCATATGGAAGAAACAGCAGTAAGCCCAGGGAAATATCTGCTTCTAAATCCAAAACGCAGCTATCTAACAGAACGGTTGTCAATGTGTGCACTCAACTTCCAGAGTTAAACCCGTGTGTGGATTCAGCAGTCTGCAGAGACTTTCTCTGCAGAGTCCCAAAACAGGCGTTTTCAGCCCATTACCGGCATATGGAAGAAACAGCAGTAAGCACAGGGAAATATCTGCTTCTAAATCCAAAACGCAGCTATCTAACAGAACGGTTGTCAATGTGTGCACTCAACTTCCAGAGTTAAACCCGTGTGTGGATTCAGCAGTCTGCAGAGACTTTCTCTGCAGAGTCCCAAAACAGGCGTTTTCAGCCCATTACCGGCATATGGTAGAAACAGCAGTAAGCACAAGGATATATCTGCTTCTAAATCCAAAACGCAGCTATCTAAAAGAACGGTTGTCAATGTGTGCACTCAACTTGCAGAGATAAACCCGTGTGTGGATTCAGCAGTCTGCAGAGACTTTCTCTGCAGAGTCCCAAAACAGGCGTTTTCAGCCCATTACCGGCATATGGAAGAAACAGCAGTAAGCCCAGGGAAATATCTGCTTCTAAATCCAAAACGCAGCTATCTAACAGAACGGTTGTCAATGTGTGCACTCAACTTCCAGAGTTAAACCCGTGTGTGGATTCAGCAGTCTGCAGAGACTTTCTCTGCAGAGTCCCAAAACAGGCGTTTTCAGCCCATTACCGGCATATGGAAGAAACAGCAGTAAGCACAGGGAAATATCTGCTTCTAAATCCAAAACGCAGCTATCTAACAGAACGGTTGTCAATGTGTGCACTCAACTTCCAGAGTTAAACCCGTGTGTGGATTCAGCAGTCTGCAGAGACTTTCTCTGCAGAGTCCCAAAACAGGCGTTTTCAGCCCATTACCGGCATATGGTAGAAACAGCAGTAAGCACAAGGATATATCTGCTTCTAAATCCAAAACGCAGCTATCTAAAAGAACGGTTGTCAATGTGTGCACTCAACTTGCAGAGATAAACCCGTGTGTGGATTCAGCAGTCTGCAGAGACTTTCTCTGCAGAGTCCCAAAACAGGCGTTTTCAGCCCATTACCGGCATATGGAAGAAACAGCAGTAAGCACAGGGAAATATCTGCTTCTAAATCCAAAACGCAGCTATCTAACAGAACGGTTGTCAATGTGTGCACTCAACTTCCAGAGTTAAACCCGTGTGTGGATTCAGCAGTCTGCAGAGACTTTCTCTGCAGAGTCCCAAAACAGGCGTTTTCAGCCCATTACCGGCATATGGAAGAAACAGCAGTAAGCACAGGGAAATATCTGCTTCTAAATCCAAAACGCAGCTATCTAACAGAACGGTTGTCAATGTGTGCACTCAACTTCCAGAGTTAAACCCGTGTGTGGATTCAGCAGTCTGCAGAGACTTTCTCTGCAGAGTCCCAAAACAGGCGTTTTCAGCCCATTACCGGCATATGGAAGAAACAGCAGTAAGCACAGGGAAATATCTGCTTCTAAATCCAAAACGCAGCTATCTAACAGAACGGTTGTCAATGTGTGCACTCAACTTCCAGAGTTAAACCCGTGTGTGGATTCAGCAGTCTGCAAACACTTTCTCTGCAGAGTCCCAAAACAGGTGTTTTCAGCCCATTACCGGCATATGGAAGAAACAGCAGTAAGCACAGGGAAATATCTGCTTCTAAATCCAAAACGCAGCTATCTAACAGAACGGTTGTCAATGTGTGCACTCAACTTCCAGAGTTAAACCCGTGTGTGGATTCAGCAGTCTGCAGAGACTTTCTCTGCAGAGTCCCAAGACAGGCGTTTTCAGCCCATTACCGGCATATGGAAGAAACAGCAGTAAGCACAGGGAAATATCTGCTTCTAAATCCAAAACGCAGCTATCTAACAGAACGGTTGTCAATGTGTGCACTCAACTTCCAGAGTTAAACCCGTGTGTGGATTCAGCAGTCTGCAGAGACTTTCTCTGCAGAGTCCCAAAACAGGCGTTTTCAGCCCATTACCGGCATATGGAAGAAACAGCAGTAAGCACAGGGAAATATCTGCTTCTAAATCCAAAACGCAGCTATCTAACAGAACGGTTGTCAATGTGTGCACTCAACTTCCAGAGTTAAACCCGTGTGTGGATTCAGCAGTCTGCAGAGACTTTCTCTGCAGAGTCCCAAGACAGGCGTTTTCAGCCCATTACCGGCATATGGAAGAAACAGCAGTAAGCACAGGGAAATATCTGCTTCTAAATCCAAAACGCAGCTATCTAACAGAACGGTTGTCAATGTGTGCACTCAACTTCCAGAGTTAAACCCGTGTGTGGATTCAGCAGTCTGCAGAGACTTTCTCTGCAGAGTCCCAAAACAGGCGTTTTCAGCCCATTACCGGCATATGGAAGAAACAGCAGTAAGCACAGGGAAATATCTGCTTCTAAATCCAAAACGCAGCTATCTAACAGAACGGTTGTCAATGTGTGCACTCAACTTCCAGAGTTAAACCCGTGTGTGGATTCAGCAGTCTGCAGAGACTTTCTCTGCAGAGTCCCAAAACAGGCGTTTTCAGCCCATTACCGGCATATGGAAGAAACAGCAGTAAGCACAGGGAAATATCTGCTTCTAAATCCAAAACGCAGCTATCTAACAGAACGGTTGTCAATGTGTGCACTCAACTTCCAGAGTTAAACCCGTGTGTGGATTCAGCAGTCTGCAAACACTTTCTCTGCAGAGTCCCAAAACAGGTGTTTTCAGCCCATTACCGGCATATGGAAGAAATAGCAGTAAGCACAGGGAAATATCTGCTTCTAAATCCAAAACGCAGCTATCTAACAGAACGGTTGTCAATGTGTGCACTCAACTTCCAGAGTTAAACCCGTGTGTGGATTCAGCAGTCTGCAGAGACTTTCTCTGCAGAGTCCCAAAACAGGCGTTTTCAGCCCATTACCGGCATATGGAAGAAACAGCAGTAAGCACAGGGAAATATCTGCTTCTAAATCCAAAACGCAGCTATCTAACAGAACGGTTGTCAATGTGTGCACTCAACTTCCAGAGTTAAACCCGTGTGTGGATTCAGCAGTCTGCAGACACTTTCTCTGCAGAGTCCCAAAACAGGCGTTTTCAGCCCATTACCGGCATATGGAAGAAACAGCAGTAAGCACAGGGAAATATCTGCTTCTAAATCCAAAACGCAGCTATCTAACAGAACGGTTGTCAATGTGTGCACTCAACTTCCAGAGTTAAACCCGTGTGTGGATTCAGCAGTCTGCAGAGACTTTCTCTGCAGAGTCCCAAAACAGGCGTTTTCAGCCCATTACCGGCATATGGAAGAAACAGCAGTAAGCACAGGGAAATATCTGCTTCTAAATCCAAAACGCAGCTATCTAACAGAACGGTTGTCAATGTGTGCACTCAACTTCCAGAGTTAAACCCGTGTGTGGATTCAGCAGTCTGCAGAGACTTTCTCTGCAGAGTCCCAAAACAGGCGTTTTCAGCCCATTACCGGCATATGGAAGAAACAGCAGTAAGCACAGGGAAATATCTGCTTCTAAATCCAAAACGCAGCTATCTAACAGAACGGTTGTCAATGTGTGCACTCAACTTCCAGAGTTAAACCCGTGTGTGGATTCAGCAGTCTGCAGACACTTTCTCTGCAGAGTCCCAAAACAGGCGTTTTCAGCCCATTACCGGCATATGGAAGAAACAGCAGTAAGCACAGGGAAATATCTGCTTCTAAATCCAAAACGCAGCTATCTAACAGAACGGTTGTCAATGTGTGCACTCAACTTCCAGAGTTAAACCCGTGTGTGGATTCAGCAGTCTGCAAACACTTTCTCTGCAGAGTCCCAAAACAGGCGTTTTCAGCCCATTACCGGCATATGGAAGAAACAGCAGTAAGCACAGGGAAATATCTGCTTCTAAATCCAAAACGCAGCTATCTAACAGAACGGTTGTCAATGTGTGCACTCAACTTCCAGAGTTAAACCCGTGTGTGGATTCAGCAGTCTGCAGAGACTTTCTCTGCAGAGTCCCAAAACAGGCGTTTTCAGCCCATTACCGGCATATGGAAGAAACAGCAGTAAGCACAGGGAAATATCTGCTTCTAAATCCAAAACGCAGCTATCTAACAGAACGGTTGTCAATGTGTGCACTCAACTTCCAGAGTTAAACCCGTGTGTGGATTCAGCAGTCTGCAGAGACTTTCTCTGCAGAGTCCCAAAACAGGCGTTTTCAGCCCATTACCGGCATATGGAAGAAACAGCAGTAAGCACAGGGAAATATCTGCTTCTAAATCCAAAACGCAGCTATCTAACAGAACGGTTGTCAATGTGTGCACTCAACTTCCAGAGTTAAACCCGTGTGTGGATTCAGCAGTCTGCAGAGACTTTCTCTGCAGAGTCCCAAAACAGGCGTTTTCAGCCCATTACCGGCATATGGAAGAAACAGCAGTAAGCACAGGGAAATATCTGCTTCTAAATCCAAAACGCAGCTATCTAACAGAACGGTTGTCAATGTGTGCACTCAACTTCCAGAGTTAAACCCGTGTGTGGATTCAGCAGTCTGCAGAGACTTTCTCTGCAGAGTCCCAAAACAGGCGTTTTCAGCCCATTACCGGCATATGGAAGAAACAGCAGTAAGCACAGGGAAATATCTGCTTCTAAATCCAAAACGCAGCTATCTAACAGAAGGGTTGTCAATGTGTGCACTCAACTTCCAGAGTTAAACCCGTGTGTGGATTCAGCAGTCTGCAGAGACTTTCTCTGCAGAGTCCCAAGACAGGCGTTTTCAGCCCATTACCGGCATATGGAAGAAACAGCAGTAAGCACAGGGAAATATCTGCTTCTAAATCCAAAACGCAGCTATCTAAGAGAACGGTTGTCAATGTGTGCACTCAACTTCCAGAGTTAAACCCGTGTGTGGATTCAGCAGTCTGCAGAGACTTTCTCTGCAGAGTCCCAAAACAGGCGTTTTCAGCCCATTACCGGCATATGGTAGAAACAGCAGTAAGCACAGGGAAATATCTGCTTCTAAATCCAAAACGCAGCTATCTAACAGAACGGTTGTCAATGTGTGCACTCAACTTGCAGAGATAAACCCGTGTGTGGATTCAGCAGTCTGCAGAGACTTTCTCTGCAGAGTCCCAAAACAGGCGTTTTCAGCCCATTACCGGCATATGGAAGAAACAGCAGTAAGCACAGGGAAATATCTGCTTCTAAATCCAAAACGCAGCTATCTAACAGAACGGTTGTCAATGTGTGCACTCAACTTCCAGAGTTAAACCCGTGTGTGGATTCAGCAGTCTGCAGAGACTTTCTCTGCAGAGTCCCAAAACAGGCGTTTTCAGCCCATTACCGGCATATGGAAGAAACAGCAGTAAGCACAGGGAAATATCTGCTTCTAAATCCAAAACGCAGCTATCTAACAGAACGGTTGTCAATGTGTGCACTCAACTTCCAGAGTTAAACCCGTGTGTGGATTCAGCAGTCTGCAAACACTTTCTCTGCAGAGTCCCAAAACAGGTGTTTTCAGCCCATTACCGGCATATGGAAGAAACAGCAGTAAGCACAGGGAAATATCTGCTTCTAAATCCAAAACGCAGCTATCTAACAGAACGGTTGTCAATGTGTGCACTCAACTTCCAGAGTTAAACCCGTGTGTGGATTCAGCAGTCTGCAGAGACTTTCTCTGCAGAGTCCCAAAACAGGCGTTTTCAGCCCATTACCGGCATATGGAAGAAACAGCAGTAAGCACAGGGAAATATCTGCTTCTAAATCCAAAACGCAGCTATCTAACAGAACCGTTGTCAATGTGTGCACTCAACTTCCAGAGTTAAACCCGTGTGTGGATACAGCAGTCTGCAGACACTTTCTCTGCAGAGTCCCAAAACAGGCGTTTTCAGCCCATTACCGGCATATGGAAGAAACAGCAGTAAGCACAGGGAAATATCTGCTTCTAAATCCAAAACGCAGCTATCTAACAGAACGGTTGTCAATGTGTGCACTCAACTTCCAGAGTTAAACCCGTGTGTGCATTCAGCAGTCTGCAGAGACTTTCTCTGCAGAGTCCCAAGACAGGCGTTTTCAGCCCATTACCGGCATATGGAAGAAACAGCAGTAAGCACAGGGAAATATCTGCTTCTAAATCCAAAACGCAGCTATCTAACAGAACGGTTGTCAATGTGTGCACTCAACTTCCAGAGTTAAACCCGTGTGTGGATTCAGCAGTCTGCAGAGACTTTCTCTGCAGAGTCCCAAAACAGGCGTTTTCAGCCCATTACCGGCATATGGAAGAAACAGCAGTAAGCACAAGGAAATATCTGCTTCTAAATCCAAAACGCAGCTATCTAACAGAACGGTTGTCAATGTGTGCACTCAACTTGCAGAGATAAACCCGTGTGTGGATTCAGCAGTCTGCAGAGACTTTCTCTGCAGAGTCCCAAAACAGGCGTTTTCAGCCCATTACCGGCATAAGGAAGAAACAGCAGTAAGCACAGGGAAATATCTGCTTCTAAATCCAAAACGCAGCTATCTAACAGAACGGTTGTCAATGTGTGCACTCAACTTCCAGAGTTAAACCCGTGTGTGGATTCAGCAGTCTGCAGAGACTTTCTCTGCAGAGTCCCAAAACAGGCGTTTTCAGCCCATTACCGGCATATGGAAGAAACAGCAGTAAGCACAGGGAAATATCTGCTTCTAAATCCAAAACGCAGCTATCTAACAGAACGGTTGTCAATGTGTGCACTCAACTTCCAGAGTTAAACCCGTGTGTGGATTCAGCAGTCTGCAGAGACTTTCTCTGCAGAGTCCCAAAACAGGCGTTTTCAGCCCATTACCGGCATATGGAAGAAACAGCAGTAAGCACAGGGAAATATCTGCTTCTAAATCCAAAACGTAGCTATCTAACAGAACGGTTGTCAATGTGTGCACTCAACTTCCAGAGTTAAACCCGTGTGTGGATACAGCAGTCTGCAAACACTTTCTCTGCAGAGTCCCAAAACAGGTGTTTTCAGCCCATTACCGGCATATGGAAGAAATAGCAGTAAGCACAGGGAAATATCTGCTTCTAAATCCAAAACGCAGCTATCTAACAGAACGGTTGTCAATGTGTGCACTCAACTTCCAGAGTTAAACCCGTGTGTGGATTCAGCAGTCTGCAGAGACTTTCTCTGCAGAGTCCCAAAACAGGCGTTTTCAGCCCATTACCGGCATATGGAAGAAACAGCAGTAAGCACAGGGAAATATCTGCTTCTAAATCCAAAACGCAGCTATCTAACAGAACGGTTGTCAATGTGTGCACTCAACTTCCAGAGTTAAACCCGTGTGTGGATTCAGCAGTCTGCAGACACTTTCTCTGCAGAGTCCCAAAACAGGCGTTTTCAGCCCATTACCGGCATAAGGAAGAAACAGCAGTAAGCACAGGGAAATATCTGCTTCTAAATCCAAAACGCAGCTATCTAACAGAACGGTTGTCAATGTGTGCACTCAACTTCCAGAGTTAAACCCGTGTGTGGATTCAGCAGTCTGCAGAGACTTTCTCTGCAGAGTCCCAAGACAGGCGTTTTCAGCCCATTACCGGCATATGGAAGAAACAGCAGTAAGCACAGGGAAATATCTGCTTCTAAATCCAAAACGCAGCTATCTAACAGAACGGTTGTCAATGTGTGCACTCAACTTCCAGAGTTAAACCCGTGTGTGGATTCAGCAGTCTGCAGAGACTTTCTCTGCAGAGTCCCAAAAAAGGCGTTTTCAGCCCATTACCGGCATATGGTAGAAACAGCAGTAAGCACAAGGATATATCTGCTTCTAAATCCAAAACGCAGCTATCTAACATAACGGTTGTCAATGTGTGCACTCAACTTGCAGAGATAAACCCGTGTGTGGATTCAGCAGTCTGCAGAGACTTTCTCTGCAGAGTCCCAAAACAGGCGTTTTCAGCCCATTACCGGCATATGGAAGAAACAGCAGTAAGCACAGGGAAATATCTGCTTCTAAATCCAAAACGCAGCTATCTAACAGAACGGTTGTCAATGTGTGCACTCAACTTCCAGAGTTAAACCCGTGTGTGGATTCAGCAGTCTGCAGAGACTTTCTCTGCAGAGTCCCAAAACAGGCGTTTTCAGCCCATTACCGGCATATGGAAGAAACAGCAGTAAGCACAGGGAAATATCTGCTTCTAAATCCAAAACGCAGCTATCTAACAGAACGGTTGTCAATGTGTGCACTCAACTTCCAGAGTTAAACCCGTGTGTGGATTCAGCAGTCTGCAGAGACTTTCTCTGCAGAGTCCCAAAACAGGCGTTTTCAGCCCATTACCGGCATATGGAAGAAACAGCAGTAAGCACAGGGAAATATCTGCTTCTAAATCCAAAACGCAGCTATCTAACAGAACGGTTGTCAATGTGTGCACTCAACTTCCAGAGTTAAACCCGTGTGTGGATTCAGCAGTCTGCAGAGACTTTCTCTGCAGAGTCCCAAAACAGGCGTTTTCAGCCCATTACCGGCATATGGAAGAAACAGCAGTAAGCACAGGGAAATATCTGCTTCTAAATCCAAAACGCAGCTATCTAACAGAAGGGTTGTCAATGTGTGCACTCAACTTCCAGAGTTAAACCCGTGTGTGGATTCAGCAGTCTGCAGAGACTTTCTCTGCAGAGTCCCAAAACAGGCGTTTTCAGCCCATTACCGGCATATGGAAGAAACAGCAGTAAGCACAGGGAAATATCTGCTTCTAAATCCAAAACGCAGCTATCTAAGAGAACGGTTGTCAATGTGTGCACTCAACTTCCAGAGTTAAACCCGTGTGTGGATTCAGCAGTCTGCAGAGACTTTCTCTGCAGAGTCCCAAAACAGGCGTTTTCAGCCCATTACCGGCATATGGTAGAAACAGCAGTAAGCACAGGGAAATATCTGCTTCTAAATCCAAAACGCAGCTATCTAACAGAACGGTTGTCAATGTGTGCACTCAACTTGCAGAGATAAACCCGTGTGTGGTATTCAGCAGTCTGCAGAGACTTTCTCTGCAGAGTCCCAAAACAGGCGTTTTCAGCCCATTACCGGCATATGGAAGAAACAGCAGTAAGCACAGGGAAATATCTGCTTCTAAATCCAAAACGCAGCTATCTAACAGAACGGTTGTCAATGTGTGCACTCAACTTCCAGAGTTAAACCCGTGTGTGGATTCAGCAGTCTGCAGAGACTTTCTCTGCAGAGTCCCAAAACAGGCGTTTTCAGCCCATTACCGGCATATGGAAGAAACAGCAGTAAGCACAGGGAAATATCTGCTTCTAAATCCAAAACGCAGCTATCTAACAGAACGGTTGTCAATGTGTGCACTCAACTTCCAGAGTTAAACCCGTGTGTGGATTCAGGAGTCTGCAGAGACTTTCTCTGCAGAGTCCCAAAACAGGCGTTTTCAGCCCATTACCGGCATATGGAAGAAACAGCAGTAAGCACAGGGAAATATCTGCTTCTAAATCCAAAACGCAGCTATCTAACAGAACGGTTGTCAATGTGTGCACTCAACTTCCAGAGTTAAACCCGTGTGTGGATTCAGCAGTCTGCAGAGACTTTCTCTGCAGAGTCCCAAAACAGGCGTTTTCAGCCCATTACCGGCATATGGAAGAAACAGCAGTAAGCACAGGGAAATATCTGCTTCTAAATCCAAAACGCAGCTATCTAACAGAACGGTTGTCAATGTGTGCACTCAACTTCCAGAGTTAAACCCGTGTGTGGATTCAGCAGTCTGCAAACACTTTCTCTGCAGAGTCCCAAAACAGGTGTTTTCAGCCCATTACCGGCATATGGAAGAAACAGCAGTAAGCACAGGGAAATATCTGCTTCTAAATCCAAAACGCAGCTATCTAACAGAACGGTTGTCAATGTGTGCACTCAACTTCCAGAGTTAAACCCGTGTGTGGATTCAGCAGTCTGCAGAGACTTTCTCTGCAGAATCCCAAAACAGGCGTTTTCAGCCCATTACCGGCATATGGAAGAAACAGCAGTAAGCACAGGGAAATATCTGCTTCTAAATCCAAAACGCAGCTATCTAACAGAACCGTTGTCAATGTGTGCACTCAACTTCCAGAGTTAAACCCGTGTGTGGATTCAGCAGTCTGCAGACACTTTCTCTGCAGAGTCCCAAAACAGGCGTTTTCAGCCCATTACCGGCATATGGAAGAAACAGCAGTAAGCACAGGGAAATATCTGCTTCTAAATCCAAAACGCAGCTATCTAACAGAACGGTTGTCAATGTGTGCACTCAACTTCCAGAGTTAAACCCGTGTGTGGATTCAGCAGTCTGCAGAGACTTTCTCTGCAGAGTCCCAAGACAGGCGTTTTCAGCCCATTACCGGCATATGGAAGAAACAGCAGTAAGCACAGGGAAATATCTGCTTCTAAATCCAAAACGCAGCTATCTAACAGAACGGTTGTCAATGTGTGCACTCAACTTCCAGAGTTAAACCCGTGTGTGGATTCAGCAGTCTGCAGAGACTTTCTCTGCAGAGTCCCAAAACAGGCGTTTTCAGCCCATTACCGGCATATGGAAGAAACAGCAGTAAGCACAAGGAAATATCTGCTTCTAAATCCAAAACGCAGCTATCTAACAGAACGGTTGTCAATGTGTGCACTCAACTTGCAGAGATAAACCCGTGTGTGGATTCAGCAGTCTGCAGAGACTTTCTCTGCAGAGTCCCAAAACAGGCGTTTTCAGCCCATTACCGGCATAAGGAAGAAACAGCAGTAAGCACAGGGAAATATCTGCTTCTAAATCCAAAACGCAGCTATCTAACAGAACGGTTGTCAATGTGTGCACTCAACTTCCAGAGTTAAACCCGTGTGTGGATTCAGCAGTCTGCAGAGACTTTCTCTGCAGAGTCCCAAAACAGGCGTTTTCAGCCCATTACCGGCATATGGAAGAAACAGCAGTAAGCACAGGGAAATATCTGCTTCTAAATCCAAAACGCAGCTATCTAACAGAACGGTTGTCAATGTGTGCACTCAACTTCCAGAGTTAAACCCGTGTGTGGATTCAGCAGTCTGCAGAGACTTTCTCTGCAGAGTCCCAAAACAGGCGTTTTCAGCCCATTACCGGCATATGGAAGAAACAGCAGTAAGCACAGGGAAATATCTGCTTCTAAATCCAAAACGTAGCTATCTAACAGAACGGTTGTCAATGTGTGCACTCAACTTCCAGAGTTAAACCCGTGTGTGGATACAGCAGTCTGCAAACACTTTCTCTGCAGAGTCCCAAAACAGGTGTTTTCAGCCCATTACCGGCATATGGAAGAAATAGCAGTAAGCACAGGGAAATATCTGCTTCTAAATCCAAAACGCAGCTATCTAACAGAACGGTTGTCAATGTGTGCACTCAACTTCCAGAGTTAAACCCGTGTGTGGATTCAGCAGTCTGCAGAGACTTTCTCTGCAGAGTCCCAAAACAGGCGTTTTCAGCCCATTACCGGCATATGGAAGAAACAGCAGTAAGCACAGGGAAATATCTGCTTCTAAATCCAAAACGCAGCTATCTAACAGAACGGTTGTCAATGTGTGCACTCAACTTCCAGAGTTAAACCCGTGTGTGGATTCAGCAGTCTGCAGAGACTTTCTCTGCAGAGTCCCAAAACAGGCGTTTTCAGCCCATTACCGGCATATGGAAGAAACAGCAGTAAGCACAGGGAAATATCTGCTTCTAAATCCAAAACGCAGCTATCTAACAGAACGGTTGTCAATGTGTGCACTCAACTTCCAGAGTTAAACCCGTGTGTGGATTCAGCAGTCTGCAGAGACTTTCTCTGCAGAGTCCCAAAACAGGCGTTTTCAGCCCATTACCGGCATATGGAAGAAACAGCAGTAAGCACAGGGAAATATCTGCTTCTAAATCCAAAACGCAGCTATCTAACAGAACGGTTGTCAATGTGTGCACTCAACTTCCAGAGTTAAACCCGTGTGTGGATTCAGCAGTCTGCAGACACTTTCTCTGCAGAGTCCCAAAACAGGCGTTTTCAGCCCATTACCGGCATATGGAAGAAACAGCAGTAAGCACAGGGAAATATCTGCTTCTAAATCCAAAACGCAGCTATCTAACAGAACGGTTGTCAATGTGTGCACTCAACTTCCAGAGTTAAACCCGTGTGTGGATTCAGCAGTCTGCAGAGACTTTCTCTGCAGAGTCCCAAAACAGGCGTTTTCAGCCCATTACCGGCATATGGAAGAAACAGCAGTAAGCACAGGGAAATATCTGCTTCTAAATCCAAAACGCAGCTATCTAACAGAACGGTTGTCAATGTGTGCACTCAACTTCCAGAGTTAAACCCGTGTGTGGATTCAGCAGTCTGCAAACACTTTCTCTGCAGAGTCCCAAAACAGGTGTTTTCAGCCCATTACCGGCATATGGAAGAAACAGCAGTAAGCACAGGGAAATATCTGCTTCTAAATCCAAAACGCAGCTATCTAACAGAACGGTTGTCAATGTCTGCACTCAACTTCCAGAGTTAAACCCGTGTGTGGATTCAGCAGTCTGCAGAGACTTTCTCTGCAGAGTCCCAAAACAGGCGTTTTCAGCCCATTACCGGCATATGGAAGAAACAGCAGTAAGCACAGGGAAATATCTGCTTCTAAATCCAAAACGCAGCTATCTAACAGAACCGTTGTCAATGTGTGCACTCAACTTCCAGAGTTAAACCCGTGTGTGGATTCAGCAGTCTGCAGACACTTTCTCTGCAGAGTCCCAAAACAGGCGTTTTCAGCCCATTACCGGCATATGGAAGAAACAGCAGTAAGCACAGGGAAATATCTGCTTCTAAATCCAAAACGCAGCTATCTAACAGAACGGTTGTCAATGTGTGCACTCAACTTCCAGAGTTAAACCCGTGTGTGGATTCAGCAGTCTGCAGAGACTTTCTCTGCAGAGTCCCAAGACAGGCGTTTTCAGCCCATTACCGGCATATGGAAGAAACAGCAGTAAGCACAGGGAAATATCTGCTTCTAAATCCAAAACGCAGCTATCTAACAGAACGGTTGTCAATGTGTGCACTCAACTTCCAGAGTTAAACCCGTGTGTGGATTCAGCAGTCTGCAGAGACTTTCTCTGCAGAGTCCCAAAACAGGCGTTTTCAGCCCATTACCGGCATATGGAAGAAACAGCAGTAAGCACAAGGAAATATCTGCTTCTAAATCCAAAACGCAGCTATCTAACAGAACGGTTGTCAATGTGTGCACTCAACTTGCAGAGATAAACCCGTGTGTGGATTCAGCAGTCTGCAGAGACTTTCTCTGCAGAGTCCCAAAACAGGCGTTTTCAGCCCATTACCGGCATAAGGAAGAAACAGCAGTAAGCACAGGGAAATATCTGCTTCTAAATCCAAAACGCAGCTATCTAACAGAACGGTTGTCAATGTGTGCACTCAACTTCCAGAGTTAAACCCGTGTGTGGATTCAGCAGTCTGCAGAGACTTTCTCTGCAGAGTCCCAAAACAGGCGTTTTCAGCCCATTACCGGCATATGGAAGAAACAGCAGTAAGCACAGGGAAATATCTGCTTCTAAATCCAAAACGCAGCTATCTAACAGAACGGTTGTCAATGTGTGCACTCAACTTCCAGAGTTAAACCCGTGTGTGGATTCAGCAGTCTGCAGAGACTTTCTCTGCAGAGTCCCAAAACAGGCGTTTTCAGCCCATTACCGGCATATGGAAGAAACAGCAGTAAGCACAGGGAAATATCTGCTTCTAAATCCAAAACGTAGCTATCTAACAGAACGGTTGTCAATGTGTGCACTCAACTTCCAGAGTTAAACCCGTGTGTGGATACAGCAGTCTGCAAACACTTTCTCTGCAGAGTCCCAAAACAGGTGTTTTCAGCCCATTACCGGCATATGGAAGAAATAGCAGTAAGCACAGGGAAATATCTGCTTCTAAATCCAAAACGCAGCTATCTAACAGAACGGTTGTCAATGTGTGCACTCAACTTCCAGAGTTAAACCCGTGTGTGGATTCAGCAGTCTGCAGAGACTTTCTCTGCAGAGTCCCAAAACAGGCGTTTTCAGCCCATTACCGGCATATGGAAGAAACAGCAGTAAGCACAGGGAAATATCTGCTTCTAAATCCAAAACGCAGCTATCTAACAGAACGGTTGTCAATGTGTGCACTCAACTTCCAGAGTTAAACCCGTGTGTGGATTCAGCAGTCTGCAGAGACTTTCTCTGCAGAGTCCCAAAACAGGCGTTTTCAGCCCATTACCGGCATATGGAAGAAACAGCAGTAAGCACAGGGAAATATCTGCTTCTAAATCCAAAACGCAGCTATCTAACAGAACGGTTGTCAATGTGTGCACTCAACTTCCAGAGTTAAACCCGTGTGTGGATTCAGCAGTCTGCAGAGACTTTCTCTGCAGAGTCCCAAAACAGGCGTTTTCAGCCCATTACCGGCATATGGAAGAAACAGCAGTAAGCACAGGGAAATATCTGCTTCTAAATCCAAAACGCAGCTATCTAACAGAACGGTTGTCAATGTGTGCACTCAACTTCCAGAGTTAAACCCGTGTGTGGATTCAGCAGTCTGCAGACACTTTCTCTGCAGAGTCCCAAAACAGGCGTTTTCAGCCCATTACCGGCATATGGAAGAAACAGCAGTAAGCACAGGGAAATATCTGCTTCTAAATCCAAAACGCAGCTATCTAACAGAACGGTTGTCAATGTGTGCACTCAACTTCCAGAGTTAAACCCGTGTGTGGATTCAGCAGTCTGCAGAGACTTTCTCTGCAGAGTCCCAAAACAGGCGTTTTCAGCCCATTACCGGCATATGGAAGAAACAGCAGTAAGCACAGGGAAATATCTGCTTCTAAATCCAAAACGCAGCTATCTAACAGAACGGTTGTCAATGTGTGCACTCAACTTCCAGAGTTAAACCCGTGTGTGGATTCAGCAGTCTGCAGACACTTTCTCTGCAGAGTCCCAAAACAGGCGTTTTCAGCCCATTACCGGCATAAGGAAGAAACAGCAGTAAGCACAGGGAAATATCTGCTTCTAAATCCAAAACGCAGCTATCTAACAGAACGGTTGTCAATGTGTGCACTCAACTTCCAGAGTTAAACCCGTGTGTGGATTCAGCAGTCTGCAGAGACTTTCTCTGCAGAGTCCCAAGACAGGCGTTTTCAGCCCATTACCGGCATATGGAAGAAACAGCAGTAAGCACAGGGAAATATCTGCTTCTAAATCCAAAACGCAGCTATCTAACAGAACGGTTGTCAATGTGTGCACTCAACTTCCAGAGTTAAACCCGTGTGTGGATTCAGCAGTCTGCAGAGACTTTCTCTGCAGAGTCCCAAAAAAGGCGTTTTCAGCCCATTACCGGCATATGGTAGAAACAGCAGTAAGCACAAGGATATATCTGCTTCTAAATCCAAAACGCAGCTATCTAACATAACGGTTGTCAATGTGTGCACTCAACTTGCAGAGATAAACCCGTGTGTGGATTCAGCAGTCTGCAGAGACTTTCTCTGCAGAGTCCCAAAACAGGCGTTTTCAGCCCATTACCGGCATATGGAAGAAACAGCAGTAAGCACAGGGAAATATCTGCTTCTAAATCCAAAACGCAGCTATCTAACAGAACGGTTGTCAATGTGTGCACTCAACTTCCAGAGTTAAACCCGTGTGTGGATTCAGCAGTCTGCAGAGACTTTCTCTGCAGAGTCCCAAAACAGGCGTTTTCAGCCCATTACCGGCATATGGAAGAAACAGCAGTAAGCACAGGGAAATATCTGCTTCTAAATCCAAAACGCAGCTATCTAACAGAACGGTTGTCAATGTGTGCACTCAACTTCCAGAGTTAAACCCGTGTGTGGATTCAGCAGTCTGCAGAGACTTTCTCTGCAGAGTCCCAAAACAGGCGTTTTCAGCCCATTACCGGCATATGGAAGAAACAGCAGTAAGCACAGGGAAATATCTGCTTCTAAATCCAAAACGCAGCTATCTAACAGAACGGTTGTCAATGTGTGCACTCAACTTCCAGAGTTAAACCCGTGTGTGGATTCAGCAGTCTGCAGAGACTTTCTCTGCAGAGTCCCAAAACAGGCGTTTTCAGCCCATTACCGGCATATGGAAGAAACAGCAGTAAGCACAGGGAAATATCTGCTTCTAAATCCAAAACGCAGCTATCTAACAGAACGGTTGTCAATGTGTGCACTCAACTTCCAGAGTTAAACCCGTGTGTGGATTCAGCAGTCTGCAAACACTTTCTCTGCAGAGTCCCAAAACAGGCGTTTTCAGCCCATTACCGGCATATGGAAGAAACAGCAGTAAGCACAGGGAAATATCTGCTTCTAAATCCAAAACGCAGCTATCTAACAGAACGGTTGTCAATGTGTGCACTCAACTTCCAGAGTTAAACCGGTGTGTGGATTCAGCAGTCTGCAGAGACTTTCTCTGCAGAGTCCCAAAACAGGCGTTTTCAGCCCATTACCGGCATATGGAAGAAACAGCAGGAAGCACAGGGAAATATCTGCTTCTAAATCCAAAACGCAGCTATCTAACAACGGTTGTCAATGTGTGCACTCAACTTCCAGAGTTAAACCCGTGTGTGGATTCAGCAGTCTGCAGAGACTTTCTCTGCAGAGTCCCAAAACAGGCGTTTTCAGCCCATTACCGGCATATGGAAGAAACAGCAGTAAGCACAGGGAAATATCTGCTTCTAAATCCAAAACGCAGCTATCTAACAGAACGGTTGTCAATGTGTGCACTCAACTTCCAGAGTTAAACCCGTGTGTGGATTCAACAGTCTGCAAACACTTTCTGTGCAGAGTCTGAAAACAGGCCTTTCCGGCCCGGTACCGGCATATATAAGAAAGAGCATTAAGACTGCGTCTAAAACTCAGAAGAAACGTTTCTTTCAACCTGCTCGGCCGTGTGTTCTTTGACCTAAGGGAGTTTAATCTATGTTTAGATTCAGCGAGATAGAAACACGTTTATTCTAGGAGCTGTCTTTGGATATTCCGGAATGAATGGGAGTATATGCTGTAAAGAGAAATATCTGTTTCTAAAACCAAAATGGATCTATCTAGCAGAGTGGTTGTGAATGTGTGCCTTTGGCTTAAAGAGGTAAACTGCTCTTCTCATGCAGCACTTTAGAAACCCTTTATATGCAAATTCTCATACAGGCCTTTCCAGCAAAACACCAGCCTAAAGGAAATAGCAGTAAGACTGCATCTTTAACATGGACGAAACTGTTTTCAAACTGCTCTGCTGTGTGTTCATTCATATAAGAGACTTGAATATATGTTCAGATTCAGCTAATTAGCAACACGTTTCTTCCAGGAGCTGTGTTTGCCTATTCCAGAGTATACTGGAGTATAAGATGTAAAGACAAATGTCTCGTTCCAAAAGAAAAACGGATGATCTAATGGAATGGTTGTCAATGTGTGCATTCAACTTACTGAGCTAAACTGCTGTTTGTATGCAGCAGTTTAGAAAACATTTCTGTGTAGATTCTCAAATAGACATTTCCAGCAAAATACCAGCCTATAAGAAATAGCAGTAAGACTGCATCTAAAACTCAGAGGGAACGTTTCTTTCAAACTGCTCTGCAGTGTGTTCGTTCACCAAAGGTCGTTGATTCTATGTTTGGATTCAGCGAGTTTGAAACACGTTTATTCTAGGAGCTGCATTTCGATATTCCAGAGTGTATGGGAGTAAATGCTGTAAAGAGAAATATCTGTTTCTAAAACCAAAACGGAGCTATCTAACAGAATGGTTGTGAATGTGTGCATTCAACTTAAAGGGTTAATCTGCTCTTCTTAGGCAGCAGTTTAGAAACCCTTTATATGCAAATTCTAAAATCAACATTTGCAGCAAAACACCAGCCTAAAAGAAGTAGCAGTAAGACTGCATCTATAACATAGAAGAAACGTTTTCTTCAAAATGCTCTGCTCTGTGTTCATTCAACTAAGAGTCTTGAGTATATGTTCAGATTCAGCGAGTAAGAAACACGTTTCTTCCAGGAGCTGCATTTGCATATTCCAGAGTGTACTGGAGTATAAGGTTTAAAGTGAAATATCTGGTTCTAAAACAAACACGGAGCCATCTAACAGAATGGTTGTCACTGTGTGCATTCAGCTTATTGAGATAAACTGTTGTTTCTATGCAGCAGTTTAGAAAAGATTTTTGTGCAGATTCTAAAACAGACATTCCCAGCAAAATACCGGCCTCTAAGAAATAGCAATAAGACTGCGTCTAAAACTCAAATAAAACGTTTCTTTCAAACTGCTGTGCTGTGTGTTCGTTCACCTAAGGGAGTTGAATCTATGTTTAGATTCAGCGACTTAGAAACACGTCTATTCTGGGAGCTGCGTTTGGCTATTCCAGAATGAATGGGAGTATATGCTGTAACTAGAAACACAGGCTTCTAAAACCAAAACGGAGCTAGCTAACAGAATGATTGTGAATGAGGGCATTCAACTTAACGAATTAAACTGCTCCACTTATGCAGCAGTTTACAAACCATTTGTATGGAAATTCTAAAACCAACATTTCCAGGAAAACACCAGCCAAAAAGCAATAGCAGTAACAGTGCATCTATAACATGGAAGAAATGTTTTTTTCAAACTCCTCTGCCGCGTGTTCATTCACCTAAGAGACTTCAATATATGCTCAGATTCAGCGAGTTACAAACACGTTTCTTCCAGGAGCTGCGTTTGCATATATCAGAGTGTACTGGGGTACAAGATGTAAAGGGAAATATCTGATTAAACGTAGAAACCCGTTTCTTTTAGGAGCTGCGTTTGGATATTCCAGAGTGAATGAGAGTATATGCTGTAAAGAGAAATAACTTCTTCTAAAACCAAAAGGCAGCTATGTAACTGAATGGTTGTCAATGCGTGCATTCACCTTCCAGAGATGAACTCGTGTGTGGATTCAGCAGTCTGCAAACACTTTCTGTGCAGAGTCCCAAAACAGGCGTTTTCAGCTCAATACCGGCATATGGAAGAAACAGCAGTAAGCACAGGGAAATATCTGCTTCTAAATCCAAAACGCAGCTATCTAACAGAACGGTTGTCAATGTGTGCACTCAACTTCCAGAGTTAAACCCGTGTGTGGATTCAGCAGTCTGCAAACACTTTCTCTGCAGAGTCCCAAAACAGGCGTTTTCAGCCCATTACCGGCATATGGAAGAAACAGCAGTAAGCACAGGGAAATATCTGCTTCTAAATCCAAAACGCAGCTATCTAACAGAACGGTTGTCAATGTGTGCACTCAACTTCCAGAGTTAAACCCGTGTGTGGATTCAGCAGTCTGCAGAGACTTTCTCTGCAGAGTCCCAAAACAGGCGTTTTCAGCCCATTACCGGCATATGGAAGAAACAGCAGTAAGCACAGGGAAATATCTGCTTCTAAATCCAAAACGCAGCTATCTAACAGAACGGTTGTCAATGTGTGCACTCAACTTCCAGAGTTAAACCCGTGTGTGGATTCAGCAGTCTGCAGAGACTTTCTCTGCAGAGTCCCAAAACAGGCGTTTTCAGCCCATTACCGGCATATGGAAGAAACAGCAGTAAGCACAGGGAAATATCTGCTTCTAAATCCAAAACGCAGCTATCTAACAGAACGGTTGTCAATGTGTGCACTCAACTTCCAGAGTTAAACCCGTGTGTGGATTCAGCAGTCTGCAAACACTTTCTCTGCAGAGTCCCAAAACAGGCGTTTTCAGCCCATTACCGGCATATGGAAGAAACAGCAGTAAGCACAGGGAAATATCTGCTTCTAAATCCAAAACGCAGCTATCTAACAGAACGGTTGTCAATGTGTGCACTCAACTTCCAGAGTTAAACCCGTGTGTGGATTCAGCAGTCTGCAGAGACTTTCTCTGCAGAGTCCCAAAACAGGCGTTTTCAGCCCATTACCGGCATATGGAAGAAACAGCAGTAAGCACAGGGAAATATCTGCTTCTAAATCCAAAACGCAGCTATCTAACAGAACGGTTGTCAATGTGTGCACTCAACTTCCAGAGTTAAACCCGTGTGTGGATTCAGCAGTCTGCAGAGACTTTCTCTGCAGAGTCCCAAAACAGGCGTTTTCAGCCCATTACCGGCATATGGAAGAAACAGCAGTAAGCACAGGGAAATATCTGCTTCTAAATCCAAAACGCAGCTATCTAACAGAACGGTTGTCAATGTGTGCACTCAACTTCCAGAGTTAAACCCGTGTGTGGATTCAGCAGTCTGCAGAGACTTTCTCTGCAGAGTCCCAAAACAGGCGTTTTCAGCCCATTACCGGCATATGGAAGAAACAGCAGTAAGCACAGGGAAATATCTGCTTCTAAATCTAAAACGCAGCTATCTAACAGAACGGTTGTCAATGTGTGCACTCAACTTCCAGAGTTAAACCCGTGTGTGGATTCAGCGTCTGCAGAGACTTTCTCTGCAGAGTCCCAAGACAGGCGTTTTCAGCCCATTACCGGCATATGGAAGAAACAGCAGTAAGCACAGGGAAATATCTGCTTCTAAATCCAAAACGCAGCTATCTAACAGAACGGTTGTCAATGTGTGCACTCAACTTCCAGAGTTAAACCCGTGTGTGGATTCAGCAGTCTGCAGAGACTTTCTCTGCAGAGTCCCAAAACAGGCGTTTTCAGCCCATTACCGGCATATGGAAGAAACAGCAGTAAGCACAGGGAAATATCTGCTTCTAAATCCAAAACGCAGCTATCTAACAGAACGGTTTGTCAATGTGTGCACTCAACTTCCAGAGTTAAACCCGTGTGTGGATTCAGCAGTCTGCAGAGACTTTCTCTGCAGAGTCCCAAAACAGGCGTTTTCAGCCCATTACCGGCATATGGAAGAAACAGCAGTAAGCACAGGGAAATATCTGCTTCTAAATCCAAAACGCAGCTATCTAACAGAACGGTTGTCAATGTGTGCACTCAACTTCCAGAGTTAAACCCGTGTGTGGATTCAGCAGTCTGCAGAGACTTTCTCTGCAGAGTCCCAAGACAGGCGTTTTCAGCCCATTACCGGCATATGGAAGAAACAGCAGTAAGCACAGGGAAATATCTGCTTCTAAATCCAAAACGCAGCTATCTAACAGAACGGTTGTCAATGTGTGCACTCAACTTCCAGAGTTAAACCCGTGTGTGGATTCAGCAGTCTGCAGAGACTTTCTCTGCAGAGTCCCAAAACAGGCGTTTTCAGCCCATTACCGGCATATGGAAGAAACAGCAGTAAGCACAGGGAAATATCTGCTTCTAAATCCAAAACGCAGCTATCTAACAGAACGGTTGTCAATGTGTGCACTCAACTTCCAGAGTTAAACCGTGTGTGGATTCAGCAGTCTGCAGAGACTTTCTCTGCAGAGTCCCAAAACAGGCGTTTTCAGCCCATTACCGGCATATGGAAGAAACAGCAGTAAGCACAGGGAAATATCTGCTTCTAAATCCAAAACGCAGCTATCTAACAGAACGGTTGTCAATGTGTGCACTCAACTTCCAGAGTTAAACCCGTGTGTGGATTCAGCAGTCTGCAAACACTTTCTCTGCAGAGTCCCAAAACAGGTGTTTTCAGCCCATTACCGGCATATGGAAGAAACAGCAGTAAGCACAGGGAAATATCTGCTTCTAAATCCAAAACGCAGCTATCTAACAGAACGGTTGTCAATGTGTGCACTCAACTTCCAGAGTTAAACCCGTGTGTGGATTCAGCAGTCTGCAGAGACTTTCTCTGCAGAGTCCCAAAACAGGCGTTTTCAGCCCATTACCGGCATATGGAAGAAACAGCAGTAAGCACAGGGAAATATCTGCTTCTAAATCCAAAACGCAGCTATCTAACAGAACGGTTGTCAATGTGTGCACTCAACTTCCAGAGTTAAACCCGTGTGTGGATTCAGCAGTCTGCAGAGACTTTCTCTGCAGAGTCCCCAAAACAGGCGTTTTCAGCCCATTACCGGTATATGGAAGAAACAGCAGTAAGCACAGGGAAATATCTGCTTCTAAATCCAAAACGCAGCTATCTAACAGAACGGTTGTCAATGTGTGCACTCAACTTCCAGAGTTAAACCCGTGTGTGGATTCAGCAGTCTGCAGAGACTTTCTCTGCAGAGTCCCAAAACAGGCGTTTTCAGCCCATTACCGGCATATGGAAGAAACAGCAGTAAGCATAGGGAAATATCTGCTTCTAAATCCAAAACGCAGCTATCTAACAGAACGGTTGTCAATGTGTGCACTCAACTTCCAGAGTTAAACCCGCGTGTGGATTCAGCAGTCTGCAGACACTTTCTCTGCAGAGTCCCAAAACAGGCGTTTTCAGCCCATTACCGGCATATGGAAGAAACAGCAGTAAGCACAGGGAAATATCTGCTTCTAAATCCAAAACGCAGCTATCTAACAGAACGGTTGTCAATGTGTGCACTCAACTTCCAGAGTTAAACCCGTGTGTGGATTCAGCAGTCTGCAGAGACTTTCTCTGCAGAGTCCCAAAACAGGCGTTTTCAGCCCATTACCGGCATATGGAAGAAACAGCAGTAAGCACAGGGAAATATCTGCTTCTAAATCCAAAACGCAGCTATCTAACAGAACGGTTGTCAATGTGTGCACTCAACTTCCAGAGTTAAACCCGTGTGTGGATTCAGCAGTCTGCAGAGACTTTCTCTGCAGAGTCCCAAGACAGGCGTTTTCAGCCCATTACCGGCATATGGAAGAAACAGCAGTAAGCACAGGGAAATATCTGCTTCTAAATCCAAAACGCAGCTATCTAACAGAACGGTTGTCAATGTGTGCACTCAACTTCCAGAGTTAAACCCGTGTGTGGATTCAGCAGTCTGCAGAGACTTTCTCTGCAGAGTCCCAAAACAGGCGTTTTCAGCCCATTACAGGCATATGGTAGAAACAGCAGTAAGCACAGGGAAATATCTGCTTCTAAATCCAAAACGCAGCTATCTAACAGAACGGTTGTCAATGTGTGCACTCAACTTGCAGAGATAAACCCGTGTGTGGATTCAGCAGTCTGGCAGAGACTTTCTCTGCAGAGTCCCAAAACAGGCGTTTTCAGCCCATTACCGGCATATGGAAGAAACAGCAGTAAGCACAGGGAAATATCTGCTTCTAAATCCAAAACGCAGCTATCTAACAGAACGGTTGTCAATGTGTGCACTCAACTTCCAGAGTTAAACCCGTGTGTGGATTCAGCAGTCTGCAGAGACTTTCTCTGCAGAGTCCCAAAACAGGCGTTTTCAGCCCATTACCGGCATATGGAAGAAACAGCAGTAAGCACAGGGAAATATCTGCTTCTAAATCCAAAACGCAGCTATCTAACAGAACGGTTGTCAATGTGTGCACTCAACTTCCAGAGTTAAACCCGTGTGTGGATTCAGCAGTCTGCAGAGACTTTCTCTGCAGAGTCCCAAAACAGGCGTTTTCAGCCCATTACCGGCATATGGAAGAAACAGCAGTAAGCACAGGGAAATATCTGCTTCTAAATCCAAAACGCAGCTATCTAACAGAACGGTTGTCAATGTGTGCACTCAACTTCCAGAGTTAAACCCGTGTGTGGATTCAGCAGTCTGCAGAGACTTTCTCTGCAGAGTCCCAAAACAGGCGTTTTCAGCCCATTACCGGCATATGGAAGAAACAGCAGTAAGCACAGGGAAATATCTGCTTCTAAATCCAAAACGCAGCTATCTAACAGAACGGTTGTCAATGTGTGCACTCAACTTCCAGAGTTAAACCCGTGTGTGGATTCAGCAGTCTGCAGACACTTTCTCTGCAGAGTCCCAAAACAGGCGTTTTCAGCCCATTACCGGCATATGGAAGAAACAGCAGTAAGCACAGGGAAATATCTGCTTCTAAATCCAAAACGCAGCTATCTAACAGAACGGTTGTCAATGTGTGCACTCAACTTCCAGAGTTAAACCCGTGTGTGGATTCAGCAGTCTGCAAACACTTTCTCTGCAGAGTCCCAAAACAGGCGTTTTCAGCCCATTACCGGCATATGGAAGAAACAGCAGTAAGCACAGGGAAATATCTGCTTCTAAATCCAAAACGCAGCTATCTAACAGAACGGTTGTCAATGTGTGCACTCAACTTCCAGAGTTAAACCCGTGTGTGGATTCAGCAGTCTGCAGAGACTTTCTCTGCAGAGTCCCAAAACAGGCGTTTTCAGCCCATTACCGGCATATGGAAGAAACAGCAGTAAGCACAGGGAAATATCTGCTTCTAAATCCAAAACGCAGCTATCTAACAGAACGGTTGTCAATGTGTGCACTCAACTTCCAGAGTTAAACCCGTGTGTGGATTCAGCAGTCTGCAGAGACTTTCTCTGCAGAGTCCCAAGACAGGCGTTTTCAGCCCATTACCGGCATATGGAAGAAACAGCAGTAAGCACAGGGAAATATCTGCTTCTAAATCCAAAACGCAGCTATCTAACAGAACGGTTGTCAATGTGTGCACTCAACTTCCAGAGTTAAACCCGTGTGTGGATTCAGCAGCCTGCAGAGACTTTCTCTGCAGAGTCCCAAAACAGGCGTTTTCAGCCCATTACCGGCATAGGGAAGAAACAGCAGTAAGCCCAAGGAAATATCTGCTTCTAAATCCAAAACGCAGCTATCTAACAGAACGGTTGTCAATGTGTGCACTCAACTTGCAGAGATAAACCCGTGTGTGGATTCAGCAGTCTGCAGAGACTTTCTCTGCAGAGTCCCAAAACAGGCGTTTTCAGCCCATTACCGGCATATGGAAGAAACAGCAGTAAGCACAGGGAAATATCTGCTTCTAAATCCAAAACGCAGCTATCTAACAGAACGGTTGTCAATGTGTGCACTCAACTTCCAGAGTTAAAACCGTGTGTGGATTCAGCAGTCTGCAGAGACTTTCTCTGCAGAGTCCCAAAACAGGCGTTTTCAGCCCATTACCGGCATATGGAAGAAACAGCAGTAAGCACAGGGAAATATCTGCTTCTAAATCCAAAACGCAGCTATCTAACAGAACGGTTGTCAATGTGTGCACTCAACTTCCAGAGTTAAACCCGTGTGTGGATTCAGCAGTCTGCAAACACTTTCTCTGCAGAGTCCCAAAACAGGTGTTTTCAGCCCATTACCGGCATATGGAAGAAATAGCAGTAAGCACAGGGAAATATCTGCTTCTAAATCCAAAACGCAGCTATCTAACAGAACGGTTGTCAATGTGTGCACTCAACTTCCAGAGTTAAACCCGTGTGTGGATTCAGCAGTCTGCAGAGACTTTCTCTGCAGAGTCCCAAAACAGGCGTTTTCAGCCCATTACCGGCATATGGAAGAAACAGCAGTAAGCACAGGGAAATATCTGCTTCTAAATCCAAAACGCAGCTATCTAACAGAACGGTTGTCAATGTGTGCACTCAACTTCCAGAGTTAAACCCGTGTGTGGATTCAGCAGTCTGCAGAGACTTTCTCTGCAGAGTCCCAAAACAGGCGTTTTCAGCCCATTACCGGCATATGGAAGAAACAGCAGGAAGCACAGGGAAATATCTGCTTCTAAATCCAAAACGCAGCTATCTAACAGAACGGTTGTCAATGTGTGCACTCAACTTCCAGAGTTAAACCCGTGTGTGGATTCAGCAGTCTGCAGAGACTTTCTCTGCAGAGTCCCAAAACAGGCGTTTTCAGCCCATTACCGGCATATGGAAGAAACAGCAGTAAGCACAGGGAAATATCTGCTTCTAAATCCAAAACGCAGCTATCTAACAGAACGGTTGTCAATGTGTGCACTCAACTTCCAGAGTTAAACCCGTGTGTGGATTCAGCAGTCTGCAGAGACTTTCTCTGCAGAGTCCCAAAACAGGCGTTTTCAGCCCATTACCGGCATATGGAAGAAACAGCAGTAAGCACAGGGAAATATCTGCTTCTAAATCCAAAACGTAGCTATCTAACAGAACGGTTGTCAATGTGTGCACTCAACTTCCAGAGTTAAACCCGTGTGTGCATTCAGCAGTCTGCAGAGACTTTCTCTGCAGAGTCCCAAAACAGGCGTTTTCAGCCCATTACCGGCATATGGAAGAAACAGCAGTAAGCACAGGGAAATATCTCCTTCTAAATCCAAAACGCAGCTATCTAACAGAACGGTTGTCAATGTGTGCACTCAACTTCCAGAGTTAAACCCGTGTGTGGATTCAGCAGTCTGCAGAGACTTTCTCTGCAGAGTCCCAAAACAGGCGTTTTCAGCCCATTACCGGCATATGGAAGAAACAGCAGTAAGCACAGGGAAATATCTGCTTCTAAATCCAAAACGCAGCTATCTAACAGAACGGTTGTCAATGTGTGCACTCAACTTCCAGAGTTAAACCCGTGTGTGGATTCAGCAGTCTGCAGAGACTTTCTCTGCAGAGTCCCAAAACAGGCGTTTTCAGCCCATTACCGGCATATGGAAGAAACAGCAGTAAGCACAGGGAAATATCTGCTTCTAAATCCAAAACGCAGCTATCTAACAGAACGGTTGTCAATGTGTGCACTCAACTTCCAGAGTTAAACCCGTGTGTGGATTCAGCAGTCTGCAGAGACTTTCTCTGCAGAGTCCCAAAACAGGCGTTTTCAGCCCATTACCGGCATATGGAAGAAACAGCAGTAAGCACAGGGAAATATCTGCTTCTAAATCCAAAACGCAGCTATCTAACAGAACGGTTGTCAATGTGTGCACTCAACTTCCAGAGTTAAACCCGTGTGTGGATTCAGCAGTCTGCAGAGACTTTCTCTGCAGAGTCCCAAAACAGGCGTTTTCAGCCCATTACCGGCATATGGAAGAAACAGCAGTAAGCACAGGGAAATATCTGCTTCTAAATCCAAAACGCAGCTATCTAACAGAACGGTTGTCAATGTGTGCACTCAACTTCCAGAGTTAAACCCGTGTGTGGATTCAGCAGTCTGCAGAGACTTTCTCTGCAGAGTCCCAAAACAGGCGTTTTCAGCCCATTACCGGCATATGGAAGAAACAGCAGTAAGCACAGGGAAATATCTGCTTCTAAATCCAAAACGCAGCTATCTAACAGAACGGTTGTCAATGTGTGCACTCAACTTCCAGAGTTAAACCCGTGTGTGGATTCAGCAGTCTGCAAACACTTTCTCTGCAGAGTCCCAAAACAGGCGTTTTCAGCCCATTACCGGCATATGGAAGAAACAGCAGTAAGCACAGGGAAATATCTGCTTCTAAATCCAAAACGCAGCTATCTAACAGAACGGTTGTCAATGTGTGCACTCAACTTCCAGAGTTAAACCGGTGTGTGGATTCAGCAGTCTGCAGAGACTTTCTCTGCAGAGTCCCAAAACAGGCGTTTTCAGCCCATTACCGGCATATGGAAGAAACAGCAGGAAGCACAGGGAAATATCTGCTTCTAAATCCAAAACGCAGCTATCTAACAACGGTTGTCAATGTGTGCACTCAACTTCCAGAGTTAAACCCGTGTGTGGATTCAGCAGTCTGCAGAGACTTTCTCTGCAGAGTCCCAAAACAGGCGTTTTCAGCCCATTACCGGCATATGGAAGAAACAGCAGTAAGCACAGGGAAATATCTGCTTCTAAATCCAAAACGCAGCTATCTAACAGAACGGTTGTCAATGTGTGCACTCAACTTCCAGAGTTAAACCCGTGTGTGGATTCAGCAGTCTGCAAACACTTTCTGTGCAGAGTCTGAAAACAGGCCTTTCCGGCCCGGTACCGGCATATATAAGAAAGAGCATTAAGACTGCGTCTAAAACTCAGAAGAAACGTTTCTTTCAACCTGCTCGGCCGTGTGTTCTTTGACCTAAGGGAGTTTAATCTATGTTTAGATTCAGCGAGATAGAAACACGTTTATTCTAGGAGCTGTCTTTGGATATTCCGGAATGAATGGGAGTATATGCTGTAAAGAGAAATATCTGTTTCTAAAACCAAAATGGATCTATCTAGCAGAGTGGTTGTGAATGTGTGCCTTTGGCTTAAAGAGGTAAACTGCTCTTCTCATGCAGCACTTTAGAAACCCTTTATATGCAAATTCTCATACAGGCCTTTCCAGCAAAACACCAGCCTAAAGGAAATAGCAGTAAGACTGCATCTTTAACATGGACGAAACTGTTTTCAAACTGCTCTGCTGTGTGTTCATTCATATAAGAGACTTGAATATATGTTCAGATTCAGCTAATTAGCAACACGTTTCTTCCAGGAGCTGTGTTTGCCTATTCCAGAGTATACTGGAGTATAAGATGTAAAGACAAATGTCTCGTTCCAAAAGAAAAACGGATGATCTAATGGAATGGTTGTCAATGTGTGCATTCAACTTACTGAGCTAAACTGCTGTTTGTATGCAGCAGTTTAGAAAACATTTCTGTGTAGATTCTCAAATAGACATTTCCAGCAAAATACCAGCCTATAAGAAATAGCAGTAAGACTGCATCTAAAACTCAGAGGGAACGTTTCTTTCAAACTGCTCTGCAGTGTGTTCGTTCACCAAAGGTCGTTGATTCTATGTTTGGATTCAGCGAGTTTGAAACACGTTTATTCTAGGAGCTGCATTTCGATATTCCAGAGTGTATGGGAGTAAATGCTGTAAAGAGAAATATCTGTTTCTAAAACCAAAACGGAGCTATCTAACAGAATGGTTGTGAATGTGTGCATTCAACTTAAAGGGTTAATCTGCTCTTCTTAGGCAGCAGTTTAGAAACCCTTTATATGCAAATTCTAAAATCAACATTTGCAGCAAAACACCAGCCTAAAAGAAGTAGCAGTAAGACTGCATCTATAACATAGAAGAAACGTTTTCTTCAAAATGCTCTGCTCTGTGTTCATTCAACTAAGAGTCTTGAGTATATGTTCAGATTCAGCGAGTAAGAAACACGTTTCTTCCAGGAGCTGCATTTGCATATTCCAGAGTGTACTGGAGTATAAGGTTTAAAGTGAAATATCTGGTTCTAAAACAAACACGGAGCCATCTAACAGAATGGTTGTCACTGTGTGCATTCAGCTTATTGAGATAAACTGTTGTTTCTATGCAGCAGTTTAGAAAAGATTTTTGTGCAGATTCTAAAACAGACATTCCCAGCAAAATACCGGCCTCTAAGAAATAGCAATAAGACTGCGTCTAAAACTCAAATAAAACGTTTCTTTCAAACTGCTGTGCTGTGTGTTCGTTCACCTAAGGGAGTTGAATCTATGTTTAGATTCAGCGACTTAGAAACACGTCTATTCTGGGAGCTGCGTTTGGCTATTCCAGAATGAATGGGAGTATATGCTGTAACTAGAAACACAGGCTTCTAAAACCAAAACGGAGCTAGCTAACAGAATGATTGTGAATGAGGGCATTCAACTTAACGAATTAAACTGCTCCACTTATGCAGCAGTTTACAAACCATTTGTATGGAAATTCTAAAACCAACATTTCCAGGAAAACACCAGCCAAAAAGCAATAGCAGTAACAGTGCATCTATAACATGGAAGAAATGTTTTTTTCAAACTCCTCTGCCGCGTGTTCATTCACCTAAGAGACTTCAATATATGCTCAGATTCAGCGAGTTACAAACACGTTTCTTCCAGGAGCTGCGTTTGCATATATCAGAGTGTACTGGGGTACAAGATGTAAAGGGAAATATCTGATTAAACGTAGAAACCCGTTTCTTTTAGGAGCTGCGTTTGGATATTCCAGAGTGAATGAGAGTATATGCTGTAAAGAGAAATAACTTCTTCTAAAACCAAAAGGCAGCTATGTAACTGAATGGTTGTCAATGCGTGCATTCACCTTCCAGAGATGAACTCGTGTGTGGATTCAGCAGTCTGCAAACACTTTCTGTGCAGAGTCCCAAAACAGGCGTTTTCAGCTCAATACCGGCATATGGAAGAAACAGCAGTAAGCACAGGGAAATATCTGCTTCTAAATCCAAAACGCAGCTATCTAACAGAACGGTTGTCAATGTGTGCACTCAACTTCCAGAGTTAAACCCGTGTGTGGATTCAGCAGTCTGCAAACACTTTCTCTGCAGAGTCCCAAAACAGGCGTTTTCAGCCCATTACCGGCATATGGAAGAAACAGCAGTAAGCACAGGGAAATATCTGCTTCTAAATCCAAAACGCAGCTATCTAACAGAACGGTTGTCAATGTGTGCACTCAACTTCCAGAGTTAAACCCGTGTGTGGATTCAGCAGTCTGCAGAGACTTTCTCTGCAGAGTCCCAAAACAGGCGTTTTCAGCCCATTACCGGCATATGGAAGAAACAGCAGTAAGCACAGGGAAATATCTGCTTCTAAATCCAAAACGCAGCTATCTAACAGAACGGTTGTCAATGTGTGCACTCAACTTCCAGAGTTAAACCCGTGTGTGGATTCAGCAGTCTGCAGAGACTTTCTCTGCAGAGTCCCAAAACAGGCGTTTTCAGCCCATTACCGGCATATGGAAGAAACAGCAGTAAGCACAGGGAAATATCTGCTTCTAAATCCAAAACGCAGCTATCTAACAGAACGGTTGTCAATGTGTGCACTCAACTTCCAGAGTTAAACCCGTGTGTGGATTCAGCAGTCTGCAAACACTTTCTCTGCAGAGTCCCAAAACAGGCGTTTTCAGCCCATTACCGGCATATGGAAGAAACAGCAGTAAGCACAGGGAAATATCTGCTTCTAAATCCAAAACGCAGCTATCTAACAGAACGGTTGTCAATGTGTGCACTCAACTTCCAGAGTTAAACCCGTGTGTGGATTCAGCAGTCTGCAGAGACTTTCTCTGCAGAGTCCCAAAACAGGCGTTTTCAGCCCATTACCGGCATATGGAAGAAACAGCAGTAAGCACAGGGAAATATCTGCTTCTAAATCCAAAACGCAGCTATCTAACAGAACGGTTGTCAATGTGTGCACTCAACTTCCAGAGTTAAACCCGTGTGTGGATTCAGCAGTCTGCAGAGACTTTCTCTGCAGAGTCCCAAAACAGGCGTTTTCAGCCCATTACCGGCATATGGAAGAAACAGCAGTAAGCACAGGGAAATATCTGCTTCTAAATCCAAAACGCAGCTATCTAACAGAACGGTTGTCAATGTGTGCACTCAACTTCCAGAGTTAAACCCGTGTGTGGATTCAGCAGTCTGCAGAGACTATCTCTGCAGAGTCCCAAAACAGGCGTTTTCAGCCCATTACCGGCATATGGAAGAAACAGCAGTAAGCACAGGGAAATATCTGCTTCTAAATCTAAAACGCAGCTATCTAACAGAACGGTTGTCAATGTGTGCACTCAACTTCCAGAGTTAAACCCGTGTGTGGATTCAGCAGTCTGCAGAGACTTTCTCTGCAGAGTCCCAAGACAGGCGTTTTCAGCCCATTACCGGCATATGGAAGAAACAGCAGTAAGCACAGGGAAATATCTGCTTCTAAATCCAAAACGCAGCTATCTAACAGAACGGTTGTCAATGTGTGCACTCAACTTCCAGAGTTAAACCCGTGTGTGGATTCAGCAGTCTGCAGAGACTTTCTCTGCAGAGTCCCAAAACAGGCGTTTTCAGCCCATTACCGGCATATGGAAGAAACAGCAGTAAGCACAGGGAAATATCTGCTTCTAAATCCAAAACGCAGCTATCTAACAGAACGGTTGTCAATGTGTGCACTCAACTTCCAGAGTTAAACCCGTGTGTGGATTCAGCAGTCTGCAGAGACTTTCTCTGCAGAGTCCCAAAACAGGCGTTTTCAGCCCATTACCGGCATATGGAAGAAACAGCAGTAAGCACAGGGAAATATCTGCTTCTAAATCCAAAACGCAGCTATCTAACAGAACGGTTGTCAATGTGTGCACTCAACTTCCAGAGTTAAACCCGTGTGTGGATTCAGCAGTCTGCAGAGACTTTCTCTGCAGAGTCCCAAGACAGGCGTTTTCAGCCCATTACCGGCATATGGAAGAAACAGCAGTAAGCACAGGGAAATATCTGCTTCTAAATCCAAAACGCAGCTATCTAACAGAACGGTTGTCAATGTGTGCACTCAACTTCCAGAGTTAAACCCGTGTGTGGATTCAGCAGTCTGCAGAGACTTTCTCTGCAGAGTCCCAAAACAGGCGTTTTCAGCCCATTACCGGCATATGGAAGAAACAGCAGTAAGCACAGGGAAATATCTGCTTCTAAATCCAAAACGCAGCTATCTAACAGAACGGTTGTCAATGTGTGCACTCAACTTCCAGAGTTAAACCCGTGTGTGGATTCAGCAGTCTGCAGAGACTTTCTCTGCAGAGTCCCAAAACAGGCGTTTTCAGCCCATTACCGGCATATGGAAGAAACAGCAGTAAGCACAGGGAAATATCTGCTTCTAAATCCAAAACGCAGCTATCTAACAGAACGGTTGTCAATGTGTGCACTCAACTTCCAGAGTTAAACCCGTGTGTGGATTCAGCAGTCTGCAAACACTTTCTCTGCAGAGTCCCAAAACAGGTGTTTTCAGCCCATTACCGGCATATGGAAGAAACAGCAGTAAGCACAGGGAAATATCTGCTTCTAAATCCAAAACGCAGCTATCTAACAGAACGGTTGTCAATGTGTGCACTCAACTTCCAGAGTTAAACCCGTGTGTGGATTCAGCAGTCTGCAGAGACTTTCTCTGCAGAGTCCCAAAACAGGCGTTTTCAGCCCATTACCGGCATATGGAAGAAACAGCAGTAAGCACAGGGAAATATCTGCTTCTAAATCCAAAACGCAGCTATCTAACAGAACGGTTGTCAATGTGTGCACTCAACTTCCAGAGTTAAACCCGTGTGTGGATTCAGCAGTCTGCAGAGACTTTCTCTGCAGAGTCCCAAAACAGGCGTTTTCAGCCCATTACCGGCATATGGAAGAAACAGCAGTAAGCACAGGGAAATATCTGCTTCTAAATCCAAAACGCAGCTATCTAACAGAACGGTTGTCAATGTGTGCACTCAACTTCCAGAGTTAAACCCGTGTGTGGATTCAGCAGTCTGCAGAGACTTTCTCTGCAGAGTCCCAAAACAGGCGTTTTCAGCCCATTACCGGCATATGGAAGAAACAGCAGTAAGCATAGGGAAATATCTGCTTCTAAATCCAAAACGCAGCTATCTAACAGAACGGTTGTCAATGTGTGCACTCAACTTCCAGAGTTAAACCCGTGTGTGGATTCAGCAGTCTGCAGACACTTTCTCTGCAGAGTCCCAAAACAGGCGTTTTCAGCCCATTACCGGCATATGGAAGAAACAGCAGTAAGCACAGGGAAATATCTGCTTCTAAATCCAAAACGCAGCTATCTAACAGAACGGTTGTCAATGTGTGCACTCAACTTCCAGAGTTAAACCCGTGTGTGGATTCAGCAGTCTGCAGAGACTTTCTCTGCAGAGTCCCAAAACAGGCGTTTTCAGCCCATTACCGGCATATGGAAGAAACAGCAGTAAGCACAGGGAAATATCTGCTTCTAAATCCAAAACGCAGCTATCTAACAGAACGGTTGTCAATGTGTGCACTCAACTTCCAGAGTTAAACCCGTGTGTGGATTCAGCAGTCTGCAGAGACTTTCTCTGCAGAGTCCCAAGACAGGCGTTTTCAGCCCATTACCGGCATATGGAAGAAACAGCAGTAAGCACAGGGAAATATCTGCTTCTAAATCCAAAACGCAGCTATCTAACAGAACGGTTGTCAATGTGTGCACTCAACTTCCAGAGTTAAACCCGTGTGTGGATTCAGCAGTCTGCAGAGACTTTCTCTGCAGAGTCCCAAAACAGGCGTTTTCAGCCCATTACAGGCATATGGTAGAAACAGCAGTAAGCACAGGGAAATATCTGCTTCTAAATCCAAAACGCAGCTATCTAACAGAACGGTTGTCAATGTGTGCACTCAACTTGCAGAGATAAACCCGTGTGTGGATTCAGCAGTCTGCAGAGACTTTCTCTGCAGAGTCCCAAAACAGGCGTTTTCAGCCCATTACCGGCATATGGAAGAAACAGCAGTAAGCACAGGGAAATATCTGCTTCTAAATCCAAAACGCAGCTATCTAACAGAACGGTTGTCAATGTGTGCACTCAACTTCCAGAGTTAAACCCGTGTGTGGATTCAGCAGTCTGCAGAGACTTTCTCTGCAGAGTCCCAAAACAGGCGTTTTCAGCCCATTACCGGCATATGGAAGAAACAGCAGTAAGCACAGGGAAATATCTGCTTCTAAATCCAAAACGCAGCTATCTAACAGAACGGTTGTCAATGTGTGCACTCAACTTCCAGAGTTAAACCCGTGTGTGGATTCAGCAGTCTGCAGAGACTTTCTCTGCAGAGTCCCAAAACAGGCGTTTTCAGCCCATTACCGGCATATGGAAGAAACAGCAGTAAGCACAGGGAAATATCTGCTTCTAAATCCAAAACGCAGCTATCTAACAGAACGGTTGTCAATGTGTGCACTCAACTTCCAGAGTTAAACCCGTGTGTGGATTCAGCAGTCTGCAGACACTTTCTCTGCAGAGTCCCAAAACAGGCGTTTTCAGCCCATTACCGGCATATGGAAGAAACAGCAGTAAGCACAGGGAAATATCTGCTTCTAAATCCAAAACGCAGCTATCTAACAGAACGGTTGTCAATGTGTGCACTCAACTTCCAGAGTTAAACCCGTGTGTGGATTCAGCAGTCTGCAAACACTTTCTCTGCAGAGTCCCAAAACAGGCGTTTTCAGCCCATTACCGGCATATGGAAGAAACAGCAGTAAGCACAGGGAAATATCTGCTTCTAAATCCAAAACGCAGCTATCTAACAGAACGGTTGTCAATGTGTGCACTCAACTTCCAGAGTTAAACCCGTGTGTGGATTCAGCAGTCTGCAGAGACTTTCTCTGCAGAGTCCCAAAACAGGCGTTTTCAGCCCATTACCGGCATATGGAAGAAACAGCAGTAAGCACAGGGAAATATCTGCTTCTAAATCCAAAACGCAGCTATCTAACAGAACGGTTGTCAATGTGTGCACTCAACTTCCAGAGTTAAACCCGTGTGTGGATTCAGCAGTCTGCAGAGACTTTCTCTGCAGAGTCCCAAGACAGGCGTTTTCAGCCCATTACCGGCATATGGAAGAAACAGCAGTAAGCACAGGGAAATATCTGCTTCTAAATCCAAAACGCAGCTATCTAACAGAACGGTTGTCAATGTGTGCACTCAACTTCCAGAGTTAAACCCGTGTGTGGATTCAGCAGCCTGCAGAGACTTTCTCTGCAGAGTCCCAAAACAGGCGTTTTCAGCCCATTACCGGCATAGGGAAGAAACAGCAGTAAGCCCAAGGAAATATCTGCTTCTAAATCCAAAACGCAGCTATCTAACAGAACGGTTGTCAATGTGTGCACTCAACTTGCAGAGATAAACCCGTGTGTGGATTCAGCAGTCTGCAGAGACTTTCTCTGCAGAGTCCCAAAACAGGCGTTTTCAGCCCATTACCGGCATATGGAAGAAACAGCAGTAAGCACAGGGAAATATCTGCTTCTAAATCCAAAACGCAGCTATCTAACAGAACGGTTGTCAATGTGTGCACTCAACTTCCAGAGTTAAAACCGTGTGTGGATTCAGCAGTCTGCAGAGACTTTCTCTGCAGAGTCCCAAAACAGGCGTTTTCAGCCCATTACCGGCATATGGAAGAAACAGCAGTAAGCACAGGGAAATATCTGCTTCTAAATCCAAAACGCAGCTATCTAACAGAACGGTTGTCAATGTGTGCACTCAACTTCCAGAGTTAAACCCGTGTGTGGATTCAGCAGTCTGCAAACACTTTCTCTGCAGAGTCCCAAAACAGGTGTTTTCAGCCCATTACCGGCATATGGAAGAAATAGCAGTAAGCACAGGGAAATATCTGCTTCTAAATCCAAAACGCAGCTATCTAACAGAACGGTTGTCAATGTGTGCACTCAACTTCCAGAGTTAAACCCGTGTGTGGATTCAGCAGTCTGCAGAGACTTTCTCTGCAGAGTCCCAAAACAGGCGTTTTCAGCCCATTACCGGCATATGGAAGAAACAGCAGTAAGCACAGGGAAATATCTGCTTCTAAATCCAAAACGCAGCTATCTAACAGAACGGTTGTCAATGTGTGCACTCAACTTCCAGAGTTAAACCCGTGTGTGGATTCAGCAGTCTGCAGAGACTTTCTCTGCAGAGTCCCAAAACAGGCGTTTTCAGCCCATTACCGGCATATGGAAGAAACAGCAGGAAGCACAGGGAAATATCTGCTTCTAAATCCAAAACGCAGCTATCTAACAGAACGGTTGTCAATGTGTGCACTCAACTTCCAGAGTTAAACCCGTGTGTGGATTCAGCAGTCTGCAGAGACTTTCTCTGCAGAGTCCCAAAACAGGCGTTTTCAGCCCATTACCGGCATATGGAAGAAACAGCAGTAAGCACAGGGAAATATCTGCTTCTAAATCCAAAACGCAGCTATCTAACAGAACGGTTGTCAATGTGTGCACTCAACTTCCAGAGTTAAACCCGTGTGTGGATTCAGCAGTCTGCAGAGACTTTCTCTGCAGAGTCCCAAAACAGGCGTTTTCAGCCCATTACCGGCATATGGAAGAAACAGCAGTAAGCACAGGGAAATATCTGCTTCTAAATCCAAAACGCAGCTATCTAACAGAACGGTTGTCAATGTGTGCACTCAACTTCCAGAGTTAAACCCGTGTGTGGATTCAGCAGTCTGCAGACACTTTCTCTGCAGAGTCCCAAAACAGGCGTTTTCAGCCCATTACCGGCATATGGAAGAAACAGCAGTAAGCACAGGGAAATATCTGCTTCTAAATCCAAAACGCAGCTATCTAACAGAACGGTTGTCAATGTGTGCACTCAACTTCCAGAGTTAAAACCGTGTGTGGATTCAGCAGTCTGCAGAGACTTTCTCTGCAGAGTCCCAAAACAGGCGTTTTCAGCCCATTACCGGCATATGGAAGAAACAGCAGTAAGCACAGGGAAATATCTGCTTCTAAATCCAAAACGCAGCTATCTAACAGAACGGTTGTCAATGTGTGCACTCAACTTCCAGAGTTAAACCCGTGTGTGGATTCAGCAGTCTGCAGAGACTTTCTCTGCAGAGTCCCAAAACAGGCGTTTTCAGCCCATTACCGGCATATGGAAGAAACAGCAGTAAGCACAGGGAAATATCTGCTTCTAAATCCAAAACGCAGCTATCTAACAGAACGGTTGTCAATGTGTGCACTCAACTTCCAGAGTTAAACCCGTGTGTGGATTCAGCAGTCTGCAGACACTTTCTCTGCAGAGTCCCAAAACAGGCGTTTTCAGCCCATTACCGGCATATGGAAGAAACAGCAGGAAGCACAGGGAAATATCTGCTTCTAAATCCAAAACGCAGCTATCTAACAGAACGGTTGTCAATGTGTGCACTCAACTTCCAGAGTTAAACCCGTGTGTGGATTCAGCAGTCTGCAGAGACTTTCTCTGCAGAGTCCCAAGACAGGCGTTTTCAGCCCATTACCGGCATATGGAAGAAACAGCAGTAAGCACAGGGAAATATCTGCTTCTAAATCCAAAACGCAGCTATCTAACAGAACGGTTGTCAATGTGTGCACTCAACTTCCAGAGTTAAACCCGTGTGTGGATTCAGCAGCCTGCAGAGACTTTCTCTGCAGAGTCCCAAAACAGGCGTTTTCAGCCCATTACCGGCATAGGGAAGAAACAGCAGTAAGCCCAAGGAAATATCTGCTTCTAAATCCAAAACGCAGCTATCTAACAGAACGGTTGTCAATGTGTGCACTCAACTTGCAGAGATAAACCCGTGTGTGGATTCAGCAGTCTGCAGAGACTTTCTCTGCAGAGTCCCAAAACAGGCGTTTTCAGCCCATTACCGGCATATGGAAGAAACAGCAGTAAGCACAGGGAAATATCTGCTTCTAAATCCAAAACGCAGCTATCTAACAGAACGGTTGTCAATGTGTGCACTCAACTTCCAGAGTTAAAACCGTGTGTGGATTCAGCAGTCTGCAGAGACTTTCTCTGCAGAGTCCCAAAACAGGCGTTTTCAGCCCATTACCGGCATATGGAAGAAACAGCAGTAAGCACAGGGAAATATCTGCTTCTAAATCCAAAACGCAGCTATCTAACAGAACGGTTGTCAATGTGTGCACTCAACTTCCAGAGTTAAACCCGTGTGTGGATTCAGCAGTCTGCAAACACTTTCTCTGCAGAGTCCCAAAACAGGTGTTTTCAGCCCATTACCGGCATATGGAAGAAATAGCAGTAAGCACAGGGAAATATCTGCTTCTAAATCCAAAACGCAGCTATCTAACAGAACGGTTGTCAATGTGTGCACTCAACTTCCAGAGTTAAACGCGTGTGTGGATTCAGCAGTCTGCAGAGACTTTCTCTGCAGAGTCCCAAAACAGGCGTTTTCAGCCCATTACCGGCATATGGAAGAAACAGCAGTAAGCACAGGGAAATATCTGCTTCTAAATCCAAAACGCAGCTATCTAACAGAACGGTTGTCAATGTGTGCACTCAACTTCCAGAGTTAAACCCGTGTGTGGATTCAGCAGTCTGCAGAGACTTTCTCTGCAGAGTCCCAAAACAGGCGTTTTCAGCCCATTACCGGCATATGGAAGAAACAGCAGTAAGCACAGGGAAATATCTGCTTCTAAATCCAAAACGCAGCTATCTAACAGAACGGTTGTCAATGTGTGCACTCAACTTCCAGAGTTAAACCCGTGTGTGGATTCAGCAGTCTGCAGAGACTTTCTCTGCAGAGTCCCAAGACAGGCGTTTTCAGCCCATTACCGGCATATGGAAGAAACAGCAGTAAGCACAGGGAAATATCTGCTTCTAAATCCAAAACGCAGCTATCTAACAGAACGGTTGTCAATGTGTGCACTCAACTTCCAGAGTTAAACCCGTGTGTGGATTCAGCAGTCTGCAGAGACTTTCTCTGCAGAGTCCCAAAACAGGCGTTTTCAGCCCATAACAGGCATATGGTAGAAACAGCAGTAAGCACAGGGAAATATCTGCTTCTAAATCCAAAACGCAGCTATCTAACAGAACGGTTGTCAATGTGTGCACTCAACTTGCAGAGATAAACCCGTGTGTGGATTCAGCAGTCTGCAGAGACTTTCTCTGCAGAGTCCCAAAACAGGCGTTTTCAGCCCATTACCGGCATATGGAAGAAACAGCAGTAAGCACAGGGAAATATCTGCTTCTAAATCCAAAACGCAGCTATCTAACAGAACGGTTGTCAATGTGTGCACTCAACTTCCAGAGTTAAACCCGTGTGTGGATTCAGCAGTCTGCAGAGACTTTCTCTGCAGAGTCCCAAAACAGGCGTTTTCAGCCCATTACCGGCATATGGAAGAAACAGCAGTAAGCACAGGGAAATATCTGCTTCTAAATCCAAAACGCAGCTATCTAACAGAACGGTTGTCAATGTGTGCACTCAACTTCCAGAGTTAAACCCGTGTGTGGATTCAGCAGTCTGCAGAGACTTTCTCTGCAGAGTCCCAAAACAGGCGTTTTCAGCCCATTACCGGCATATGGAAGAAACAGCAGTAAGCCCAGGGAAATATCTGCTTCTAAATCCAAAACGCAGCTATCTAACAGAACGGTTGTCAATGTGTGCACTCAACTTCCAGAGTTAAACCCGTGTGTGGATTCAGCAGTCTGCAGAGACTTTCTCTGCAGAGTCCCAAAACAGGCGTTTTCAGCCCTTTACCGGCATATGGAAGAAACAGCAGTAAGCACAGGGAAATATCTGCTTCTAAATCCAAAACGCAGCTATCTAACAGAACGGTTGTCAATGTGTGCACTCAACTTCCAGAGTTAAACCCGTGTGTGGATTCAGCAGTCTGCAGAGACTTTCTCTGCAGAGTCCCAAAACAGGCGTTTTCAGCCCATTACCGGCATATGGAAGAAACAGCAGTAAGCACAGGGAAATATCTGCTTCTAAATCCAAAACGCAGCTATCTAACAGAACGGTTGTCAATGTGTGCACTCAACTTCCAGAGTTAAACCCGTGTGTGGATTCAGCAGTCTGCAGACACTTTCTCTGCAGAGTCCCAAAACAGGCGTTTTCAGCCCATTACCGGCATATGGAAGAAACAGCAGTAAGCACAGGGAAATATCTGCTTCTAAATCCAAAACGCAGCTATCTAACAGAACGGTTGTCAATGTGTGCACTCAACTTCCAGAGTTAAACCCGTGTGTGGATTCAGCAGTCTGCAGAGACTTTCTCTGCAGAGTCCCAAAACAGGCGTTTTCAGCCCATTACCGGCATATGGAAGAAACAGCAGTAAGCACAGGGAAATATCTGCTTCTAAATCCAAAACGCAGCTATCTAACAGAACGGTTGTCAATGTGTGCACTCAACTTCCAGAGTTAAACCCGTGTGTGGATTCAGCAGTCTGCAGAGACTTTCTCTGCAGAGTCCCAAAACAGGCGTTTTCAGCCCATTACCGGCATATGGAAGAAACAGCAGTAAGCACAGGGAAATATCTGCTTCTAAATCCAAAACGCAGCTATCTAACAGAACGGTTGTCAATGTGTGCACTCAACTTCCAGAGTTAAACCCGTGTGTGGATTCAGCAGTCTGCAGACACTTTCTCTGCAGAGTCCCAAAACAGGCGTTTTCAGCCCATTACCGGCATATGGAAGAAACAGCAGTAAGCACAGGGAAATATCTGCTTCTAAATCCAAAACGCAGCTATCTAACAGAACGGTTGTCAATGTGTGCACTCAACTTCCAGAGTTAAACCCGTGTGTGGATTCAGCAGTCTGCAAACACTTTCTCTGCAGAGTCCCAAAACAGGCGTTTTCAGCCCATTACCGGCATATGGAAGAAACAGCAGTAAGCACAGGGAAATATCTGCTTCTAAATCCAAAACGCAGCTATCTAACAGAACGGTTGTCAATGTGTGCACTCAACTTCCAGAGTTAAACCCGTGTGTGGATTCAGCAGTCTGCAGAGACTTTCTCTGCAGAGTCCCAAAACAGGCGTTTTCAGCCCATTACCGGCATATGGAAGAAACAGCAGTAAGCACAGGGAAATATCTGCTTCTAAATCCAAAACGCAGCTATCTAACAGAACGGTTGTCAATGTGTGCACTCAACTTCCAGAGTTAAACCCGTGTGTGGATTCAGCAGTCTGCAGAGACTTTCTCTGCAGAGTCCCAAGACAGGCGTTTTCAGCCCATTACCGGCATATGGAAGAAACAGCAGTAAGCACAGGGAAATATCTGCTTCTAAATCCAAAACGCAGCTATCTAACAGAACGGTTGTCAATGTGTGCACTCAACTTCCAGAGTTAAACCCGTGTGTGGATTCAGCAGTCTGCAGAGACTTTCTCTGCAGAGTCCCAAAACAGGCGTTTTCAGCCCATTACCGGCATAGGGAAGAAACAGCAGTAAGCCCAAGGAAATATCTGCTTCTAAATCCAAAACGCAGCTATCTAACAGAACGGTTGTCAATGTGTGCACTCAACTTGCAGAGATAAACCCGTGTGTGGATTCAGCAGTCTGCAGAGACTTTCTCTGCAGAGTCCCAAAACAGGCGTTTTCAGCCCATTACCGGCATATGGAAGAAAGAGCAGTAAGCACAGGGAAATATCTGCTTCTAAATCCAAAACGCAGCTATCTAACAGAACGGTTGTCAATGTGTGCACTCAACTTCCAGAGTTAAAACCGTGTGTGGATTCAGCAGTCTGCAGAGACTTTCTCTGCAGAGTCCCAAAACAGGCGTTTTCAGCCCATTACCGGCATATGGAAGAAACAGCAGTAAGCACAGGGAAATATCTGCTTCTAAATCCAAAACGCAGCTATCTAACAGAACGGTTGTCAATGTGTGCACTCAACTTCCAGAGTTAAACCCGTGTGTGGATTCAGCAGTCTGCAAACACTTTCTCTGCAGAGTCCCAAAACAGGTGTTTTCAGCCCATTACCGGCATATGGAAGAAATAGCAGTAAGCACAGGGAAATATCTGCTTCTAAATCCAAAACGCAGCTATCTAACAGAACGGTTGTCAATGTGTGCACTCAACTTCCAGAGTTAAACCCGTGTGTGGATTCAGCAGTCTGCAGAGACTTTCTCTGCAGAGTCCCAAAACAGGCGTTTTCAGCCCATTACCGGCATATGGAAGAAACAGCAGTAAGCACAGGGAAATATCTGCTTCTAAATCCAAAACGCAGCTATCTAACAGAACGGTTGTCAATGTGTGCACTCAACTTCCAGAGTTAAACCCGTGTGTGGATTCAGCAGTCTGCAGAGACTTTCTCTGCAGAGTCCCAAAACAGGCGTTTTCAGCCCATTACCGGCATATGGAAGAAACAGCAGTAAGCCCAGGGAAATATCTGCTTCTAAATCCAAAACGCAGCTATCTAACAGAACGGTTGTCAATGTGTGCACTCAACTTCCAGAGTTAAACCCGTGTGTGGATTCAGCAGTCTGCAGAGACTTTCTCTGCAGAGTCCCAAAACAGGCGTTTTCAGCCCTTTACCGGCATATGGAAGAAACAGCAGTAAGCACAGGGAAATATCTGCTTCTAAATCCAAAACGCAGCTATCTAACAGAACGGTTGTCAATGTGTGCACTCAACTTCCAGAGTTAAACCCGTGTGTGGATTCAGCAGTCTGCAGAGACTTTCTCTGCAGAGTCCCAAAACAGGCGTTTTCAGCCCATTACCGGCATATGGAAGAAACAGCAGTAAGCACAGGGAAATATCTGCTTCTAAATCCAAAACGCAGCTATCTAACAGAACGGTTGTCAATGTGTGCACTCAACTTCCAGAGTTAAACCCGTGTGTGGATTCAGCAGTCTGCAGACACTTTCTCTGCAGAGTCCCAAAACAGGCGTTTTCAGCCCATTACCGGCATATGGAAGAAACAGCAGTAAGCACAGGGAAATATCTGCTTCTAAATCCAAAACGCAGCTATCTAACAGAACGGTTGTCAATGTGTGCACTCAACTTCCAGAGTTAAACCCGTGTGTGGATTCAGCAGTCTGCAGACACTTTCTCTGCAGAGTCCCAAAACAGGCGTTTTCAGCCCATTACCGGCATATGGAAGAAACAGCAGTAAGCACAGGGAAATATCTGCTTCTAAATCCAAAACGCAGCTATCTAACAGAACGGTTGTCAATGTGTGCACTCAACTTCCAGAGTTAAACCCGTGTGTGGATTCAGCAGTCTGCAGAGACTTTCTCTGCAGAGTCCCAAAACAGGCGTTTTCAGCCCATTACCGGCATATGGAAGAAACAGCAGTAAGCACAGGGAAATATCTGCTTCTAAATCCAAAACGCAGCTATCTAACAGAACGGTTGTCAATGTGTGCACTCAACTTCCAGAGTTAAACCCGTGTGTGGATTCAGCAGTCTGCAGACACTTTCTCTGCAGAGTCCCAAAACAGGCGTTTTCAGCCCATTACCGGCATATGGAAGAAACAGCAGTAAGCACAGGGAAATATCTGCTTCTAAATCCAAAACGCAGCTATCTAACAGAACGGTTGTCAATGTGTGCACTCAACTTCCAGAGTTAAACCCGTGTGTGGATTCAGCAGTCTGCAGAGACTTTCTCTGCAGAGTCCCAAAACAGGCGTTTTCAGCCCATTACCGGCATATGGAAGAAACAGCAGTAAGCACAGGGAAATATCTGCTTCTAAATCCAAAACGCAGCTATCTAACAGAACGGTTGCCAATGTGTGCACTCAACTTCCAGAGTTAAACCCGTGTGTGGATTCAGCAGTCTGCAGAGACTTTCTCTGCAGAGTCCCAAAACAGGCGTTTTCAGCCCATTACCGGCATATGGAAGAAACAGCAGTAAGCACAGGGAAATATCTGCTTCTAAATCCAAAACGCAGCTATCTAACAGAACGGTTGTCAATGTGTGCACTCAACTTCCAGAGTAAAACCCGTGTGTGGATTCAGCAGTCTGCAGAGACTTTCTCTGCAGAGTCCCAAGACAGGCGTTTTCAGCCCATTACCGGCATATGGAAGAAACAGCAGTAAGCACAGGGAAATATCTGCTTCTAAATCCAAAACGCAGCTATCTAACAGAACGGTTGTCAATGTGTGCACTCAACTTCCAGAGTTAAACCCGTGTGTGGATTCAGCAGTCTGCAGAGACTTTCTCTGCAGAGTCCCAAAACAGGCGTTTTCAGCCCATTACCGGCATATGGAAGAAACAGCAGTAAGCACAGGGAAATATCTGCTTCTAAATCCAAAACGCAGCTATCTAACAGAACGGTTGTCAATGTGTGCACTCAACTTCCAGAGTTAAACCCGTGTGTGGATTCAGCAGTCTGCAAACACTTTCTCTGCAGAGTCCCAAAACAGGCGTTTTCAGCCCATTACCGGCATATGGAAGAAACAGCAGTAAGCACAGGGAAATATCTGCTTCTAAATCCAAAACGCAGCTATCTAACAGAACGGTTGTCAATGTGTGCACTCAACTTCCAGAGTTAAACCCGTGTGTGGATTCAGCAGTCTGCAGACACTTTCTCTGCAGAGTCCCAAAACAGGCGTTTTCAGCCCATTACCGGCATATGGAAGAAACAGCAGTAAGCACAGGGAAATATCTGCTTCTAAATCCAAAACGCAGCTATCTAACAGAACGGTTGTCAATGTGTGCACTCAACTTCCAGAGTTAAACCCGTGTGTGGATTCAGCAGTCTGCAGACACTTTCTCTGCAGAGTCCCAAAACAGGCGTTTTCAGCCCATTACCGGCATATGGAAGAAACAGCAGTAAGCACAGGGAAATATCTGCTTCTAAATCCAAAACGCAGCTATCTAACAGAACGGTTGTCAATGTGTGCACTCAACTTCCAGAGTTAAACCCGTGTGTGGATTCAGCAGTCTGCAGACACTTTCTCTGCAGAGTCCCAAAACAGGCGTTTTCAGCCCATTACCGGCATATGGAAGAAACAGCAGTAAGCACAGGGAAATATCTGCTTCTAAATCCAAAACGCAGCTATCTAACAGAACGGTTGTCAATGTGTGCACTCAACTTCCAGAGTTAAACCCGTGTGTGGATTCAGCAGTCTGCAGAGACTTTCTCTGCAGAGTCCCAAAACAGGCGTTTTCAGCCCATTACCGGCATATGGAAGAAACAGCAGTAAGCACAGGGAAATATCTGCTTCTAAATCCAAAACGCAGCTATCTAACAGAACGGTTGTCAATGTGTGCACTCAACTTCCAGAGTTAAACCCGTGTGTGGATTCAGCAGTCTGCAGAGACTTTCTCTGCAGAGTCCCAAAACAGGCGTTTTCAGCCCATTACCGGCATATGGAAGAAACAGCAGTAAGCACAGGGAAATATCTGCTTCTAAATCCAAAACGCAGCTATCTAACAGAACGGTGGTCAATGTGTGCACTCAACTTCCAGAGTTAAACCCGTGTGTGGATTCAGCAGTCTGCAGAGACTTTCTCTGCAGAGTCCCAAAACAGGCGTTTTCAGCCCATTACCGGCATATGGAAGAAACAGCAGTAAGCACAGGGAAATATCTGCTTCTAAATCCAAAACGCAGCTATCTAACAGAACGGTTGTCAATGTGTGCACTCAACTTCCAGAGTTAAACCCGTGTGTGGATTCAGCAGTCTGCAGAGACTTTCTCTGCAGAGTCCCAAAACAGGCGTTTTCAGCCCATTACCGGCATATGGAAGAAACAGCAGTAAGCACAGGGAAATATCTGCTTCTAAATCCAAAACGCAGCTATCTAACAGAACGGTTGTCAATGTGTGCACTCAACTTCCAGAGTTAAACCCGTGTGTGGATTCAGCAGTCTGCAGAGACTTTCTCTGCAGAGTCCCAAAACAGGCGTTTTCAGCCCATTACCGGCATATGGAAGAAACAGCAGTAAGCACAGGGAAATATCTGCTTCTAAATCCAAAACGCAGCTATCTAACAGAACGGTTGCCAATGTGTGCACTCAACTTCCAGAGTTAAACCCGTGTGTGGATTCAGCAGTCTGCAGAGACTTTCTCTGCAGAGTCCCAAAACAGGCGTTTTCAGCCCATTACCGGCATATGGAAGAAACAGCAGTAAGCACAGGGAAATATCTGCTTCTAAATCCAAAACGCAGCTATCTAACAGAACGGTTGTCAATGTGTGCACTCAACTTCCAGAGTTAAACCCGTGTGTGGATTCAGCAGTCTGCAGAGACTTTCTCTGCAGAGTCCCAAGACAGGCGTTTTCAGCCCATTACCGGCATATGGAAGAAACAGCAGTAAGCACAGGGAAATATCTGCTTCTAAATCCAAAACGCAGCTATCTAACAGAACGGTTGTCAATGTGTGCAATCAACTTCCAGAGTTAAACCCGTGTGTGGATTCAGCAGTCTGCAGACACTTTCTCTGCAGAGTCCCAAAACAGGCGTTTTCAGCCCATTACCGGCATATGGAAGAAACAGCAGTAAGCACAGGGAAATATCTGCTTCTAAATCCAAAACGCAGCTATCTAACAGAACGGTTGTCAATGTGTGCACTCAACTTCCAGAGTTAAACCCGTGTGTGGATTCAGCAGTCTGCAGACACTTTCTCTGCAGAGTCCCAAAACAGGCGTTTTCAGCCCATTACCGGCATATGGAAGAAACAGCAGTAAGCACAGGGAAATATCTGCTTCTAAATCCAAAACGCAGCTATCTAACAGAACGGTTGTCAATGTGTGCACTCAACTTCCAGAGTTAAACCCGTGTGTGGATTCAGCAGTCTGCAAACACTTTCTCTGCAGAGTCCCAAAACAGGCGTTTTCAGCCCATTACCGGCATATGGAAGAAACAGCAGTAAGCACAGGGAAATATCTGCTTCTAAATCCAAAACGCAGCTATCTAACAGAACGGTTGTCAATGTGTGCACTCAACTTCCAGAGTTAAACCCGTGTGTGGATTCAGCAGTCTGCAGAGACTTTCTCTGCAGAGTCCCAAAACAGGCGTTTTCAGCCCATTACCGGCATATGGAAGAAACAGCAGTAAGCACAGGGAAATATCTGCTTCTAAATCCAAAACGCAGCTATCTAACAGAACGGTTGTCAATGTGTGCACTCAACTTCCAGAGTTAAACCCGTGTGTGGATTCAGCAGTCTGCAGACACTTTCTCTGCAGAGTCCCAAGACAGGCGTTTTCAGCCCATTACCGGCATATGGAAGAAACAGCAGTAAGCACAGGGAAATATCTGCTTCTAAATCCAAAACGCAGCTATCTAACAGAACGGTTGTCAATGTGTGCACTCAACTTCCAGAGTTAAACCCGTGTGTGGATTCAGCAGTCTGCAGAGACTTTCTCTGCAGAGTCCCAAAACAGGCGTTTTCAGCCCATTACCGGCATAGGGAAGAAACAGCAGTAAGCCCAAGGAAATATCTGCTTCTAAATCCAAAACGCAGCTATCTAACAGAACGGTTGTCAATGTGTGCACTCAACTTGCAGAGATAAACCCGTGTGTGGATTCAGCAGTCTGCAGAGACTTTCTCTGCAGAGTCCCAAAACAGGCGTTTTCAGCCCATTACCGGCATATGGAAGAAACAGCAGTAAGCACAGGGAAATATCTGCTTCTAAATCCAAAACGCAGCTATCTAACAGAACGGTTGTCAATGTGTGCACTCAACTTCCAGAGTTAAACCCGTGTGTGGATTCAGCAGTCTGCAGAGACTTTCTCTGCAGAGTCCCAAAACAGGCGTTTTCAGCCCATTACCGGCATATGGAAGAAACAGCAGTAAGCACAGGGAAATATCTGCTTCTAAATCCAAAACGCAGCTATCTAACAGAACGGTTGTCAATGTGTGCACTCAACTTCCAGAGTTAAACCCGTGTGTGGATTCAGCAGTCTGCAGAGACTTTCTCTGCAGAGTCCCAAAACAGGCGTTTTCAGCCCATTACCGGCATATGGAAGAAACAGCAGTAAGCACAGGGAAATATCTGCTTCTAAATCCAAAACGCAGCTATCTAACAGAACGGTTGTCAATGTGTGCACTCAACTTCCAGAGTTAAACCCGTGTGTGGATTCAGCAGTCTGCAGACACTTTCTCTGCAGAGTCCCAAAACAGGCGTTTTCAGCCCATTACCGGCATATGGAAGAAACAGCAGTAAGCACAGGGAAATATCTGCTTCTAAATCCAAAACGCAGCTATCTAACAGAACGGTTGTCAATGTGTGCACTCAACTTCCAGAGTTAAACCCGTGTGTGGATTCAGCAGTCTGCAGACACTTTCTCTGCAGAGTCCCAAAACAGGCGTTTTCAGCCCATTACCGGCATATGGAAGAAACAGCAGTAAGCACAGGGAAATATCTGCTTCTAAATCCAAAACGCAGCTATCTAACAGAACGGTTGTCAATGTGTGCACTCAACTTCCAGAGTTAAACCCGTGTGTGGATTCAGCAGTCTGCAGAGACTTTCTCTGCAGAGTCCCAAAACAGGCGTTTTCAGCCCATTACCGGCATATGGAAGAAACAGCAGTAAGCACAGGGAAATATCTGCTTCTAAATCCAAAACGCAGCTATCTAACAGAACGGTTGTCAATGTGTGCACTCAACTTCCAGAGTTAAACCCGTGTGTGGATTCAGCAGTCTGCAGACACTTTCTCTGCAGAGTCCCAAAACAGGCGTTTTCAGCCCATTACCGGCATATGGAAGAAACAGCAGTAAGCACAGGGAAATATCTGCTTCTAAATCCAAAACGCAGCTATCTAACAGAACGGTTGTCAATGTGTGCACTCAACTTCCAGAGTTAAACCCGTGTGTGGATTCAGCAGTCTGCAAACACTTTCTCTGCAGAGTCCCAAAACAGGCGTTTTCAGCCCATTACCGGCATATGGAAGAAACAGCAGTAAGCACAGGGAAATATCCGCTTCTAAATCCAAAACGCAGCTATCTAACAGAACGGTTGTCAATGTGTGCACTCAACTTCCAGAGTTAAACCCGTGTGTGGATTCAGCAGTCTGCAGACACTTTCTCTGCAGAGTCCCAAAACAGGCGTTTTCAGCCCATTACCGGCATATGGAAGAAACAGCAGTAAGCACAGGGAAATATCTGCTTCTAAATCCAAAACGCAGCTATCTAACAGAACGGTTGTCAATGTGTGCACTCAACTTCCAGAGTTAAACCCGTGTGTGGATTCAGCAGTCTGCAGAGACTTTCTCTGCAGAGTCCCAAAACAGGCGTTTTCAGCCCATTACCGGCATATGGAAGAAACAGCAGTAAGCACAGGGAAATATCTGCTTCTAAATCCAAAACGCAGCTATCTAACAGAACGGTTGTCAATGTGTGCACTCAACTTCCAGAGTTAAACCCGTGTGTGGATTCAGCAGTCTGCAGACACTTTCTCTGCAGAGTCCCAAAACAGGCGTTTTCAGCCCATTACCGGCATATGGAAGAAACAGCAGTAAGCACAGGGAAATATCTGCTTCTAAATCCAAAACGCAGCTATCTAACAGAACGGTTGTCAATGTGTGCACTCAACTTCCAGAGTTAAACCCGTGTGTGGATTCAGCAGTCTGCAGAGACTATCTCTGCAGAGTCCCAAAACAGGCGTTTTCAGCCCATTACCGGCATATGGAAGAAACAGCAGTAAGCACAGGGAAATATCTGCTTCTAAATCCAAAACGCAGCTATCTAACAGAACGGTTGTCAATGTGTGCACTCAACTTCCAGAGTTAAACCCGTGTGTGGATTCAGCAGTCTGCAGACACTTTCTCTGCAGAGTCCCAAAACAGGCGTTTTCAGCCCATTACCGGCATATGGAAGAAACAGCAGTAAGCACAGGGAAATATCTGCTTCTAAATCCAAAACGCAGCTATCTAACAGAACGGTTGTCAATGTGTGCACTCAACTTCCAGAGTTAAACCCGTGTGTGGATTCAGCAGTCTGCAAACACTTTCTCTGCAGAGTCCCAAAACAGGCGTTTTCAGCCCATTACCGGCATATGGAAGAAACAGCAGTAAGCACAGGGAAATATCTGCTTCTAAATCCAAAACGCAGCTATCTAACAGAACGGTTGTCAATGTGTGCACTCAACTTCCAGAGTTAAACCCGTGTGTGGATTCAGCAGTCTGCAGAGACTTTCTCTGCAGAGTCCCAAAACAGGCGTTTTCAGCCCATTACCGGCATATGGAAGAAACAGCAGTAAGCACAGGGAAATATCTGCTTCTAAATCCAAAACGCAGCTATCTAACAGAACGGTTGTCAATGTGTGCACTCAACTTCCAGAGTTAAACCCGTGTGTGGATTCAGCAGTCTGCAGAGACTTTCTCTGCAGAGTCCCAAGACAGGCGTTTTCAGCCCATTACCGGCATATGGAAGAAACAGCAGTAAGCACAGGGAAATATCTGCTTCTAAATCCAAAACGCAGCTATCTAACAGAACGGTTGTCAATGTGTGCACTCAACTTCCAGAGTTAAACCCGTGTGTGGATTCAGCAGTCTGCAGAGACTTTCTCTGCAGAGTCCCAAAACAGGCGTTTTCAGCCCATTACCGGCATAGGGAAGAAACAGCAGTAAGCCCAAGGAAATATCTGCTTCTAAATCCAAAACGCAGCTATCTAACAGAACGGTTGTCAATGTGTGCACTCAACTTGCAGAGATAAACCCGTGTGTGGATTCAGCAGTCTGCAGAGACTTTCTCTGCAGAGTCCCAAAACAGGCGTTTTCAGCCCATTACCGGCATATGGAAGAAACAGCAGTAAGCACAGGGAAATATCTGCTTCTAAATCCAAAACGCAGCTATCTAACAGAACGGTTGTCAATGTGTGCACTCAACTTCCAGAGTTAAACCCGTGTGTGGATTCAGCAGTCTGCAGAGACTTTCTCTGCAGAGTCCCAAAACAGGCGTTTTCAGCCCATTACCGGCATATGGAAGAAACAGCAGTAAGCACAGGGAAATATCTGCTTCTAAATCCAAAACGCAGCTATCTAACAGAACGGTTGTCAATGTGTGCACTCAACTTCCAGAGTTAAACCCGTGTGTGGATTCAGCAGTCTGCAGACACTTTCTCTGCAGAGTCCCAAAACAGGCGTTTTCAGCCCATTACCGGCATATGGAAGAAACAGCAGTAAGCACAGGGAAATATCTGCTTCTAAATCCAAAACGCAGCTATCTAACAGAACGGTTGTCAATGTGTGCACTCAACTTCCAGAGTTAAACCCGTGTGTGGATTCAGCAGTCTGCAGACACTTTCTCTGCAGAGTCCCAAAACAGGCGTTTTCAGCCCATTACCGGCATATGGAAGAAACAGCAGTAAGCACAGGGAAATATCTGCTTCTAAATCCAAAACGCAGCTATCTAACAGAACGGTTGTCAATGTGTGCACTCAACTTCCAGAGTTAAACCCGTGTGTGGATTCAGCAGTCTGCAGAGACTTTCTCTGCAGAGTCCCAAAACAGGCGTTTTCAGCCCATTACCGGCATATGGAAGAAACAGCAGTAAGCACAGGGAAATATCTGCTTCTAAATCCAAAACGCAGCTATCTAACAGAACGGTTGTCAATGTGTGCACTCAACTTCCAGAGTTAAACCCGTGTGTGGATTCAGCAGTCTGCAGAGACTTTCTCTGCAGAGTCCCAAAACAGGCGTTTTCAGCCCATTACCGGCATATGGAAGAAACAGCAGTAAGCACAGGGAAATATCTGCTTCTAAATCCAAAACGCAGCTATCTAACAGAACGGTTGTCAATGTGTGCACTCAACTTCCAGAGTTAAACCCGTGTGTGGATTCAGCAGTCTGCAGAGACTTTCTCTGCAGAGTCCCAAAACAGGCGTTTTCAGCCCATTACCGGCATATGGAAGAAACAGCAGTAAGCACAGGGAAATATCTGCTTCTAAATCCAAAACGCAGCTATCTAACAGAACGGTTGTCAATGTGTGCACTCAACTTCCAGAGTTTAACCCGTGTGTGGATTCAGCAGTCTGCAGAGACTTTCTCTGCAGAGTCCCAAGACAGGCGTTTTCAGCCCATTACCGGCATATGGAAGAAACAGCAGTAAGCACAGGGAAATATCTGCTTCTAAATCCAAAACGCAGCTATCTAACAGAACGGTTGTCAATGTGTGCACTCAACTTCCAGAGTTAAACCCGTGTGTGGATTCAGCAGTCTGCAGAGACTTTCTCTGCAGAGTCCCAAAACAGGCGTTTTCAGCCCATTACCGGCATAGGGAAGAAACAGCAGTAAGCCCAAGGAAATATCTGCTTCTAAATCCAAAACGCAGCTATCTAACAGAACGGTTGTCAATGTGTGCACTCAACTTGCAGAGATAAACCCGTGTGTGGATTCAGCAGTCTGCAGAGACTTTCTCTGCAGAGTCCCAAAACAGGCGTTTTCAGCCCATTACCGGCATATGGAAGAAACAGCAGTAAGCACAGGGAAATATCTGCTTCTAAATCCAAAACGCAGCTATCTAACAGAACGGTTGTCAATGTGTGCACTCAACTTCCAGAGTTAAACCCGTGTGTGGATTCAGCAGTCTGCAGAGACTTTCTCTGCAGAGTCCCAAAACAGGCGTTTTCAGCCCATTACCGGCATATGGAAGAAACAGCAGTAAGCACAGGGAAATATCTGCTTCTAAATCCAAAACGCAGCTATCTAACAGAACGGTTGTCAATGTGTGCACTCAACTTCCAGAGTTAAACCCGTGTGTGGATTCAGCAGTCTGCAGACACTTTCTCTGCAGAGTCCCAAAACAGGCGTTTTCAGCCCATTACCGGCATATGGAAGAAACAGCAGTAAGCACAGGGAAATATCTGCTTCTAAATCCAAAACGCAGCTATCTAACAGAACGGTTGTCAATGTGTGCACTCAACTTCCAGAGTTAAACCCGTGTGTGGATTCAGCAGTCTGCAGACACTTTCTCTGCAGAGTCCCAAAACAGGCGTTTTCAGCCCATTACCGGCATATGGAAGAAACAGCAGTAAGCACAGGGAAATATCTGCTTCTAAATCCAAAACGCAGCTATCTAACAGAACGGTTGTCAATGTGTGCACTCAACTTCCAGAGTTAAACCCGTGTGTGGATTCAGCAGTCTGCAGACACTTTCTCTGCAGAGTCCCAAAACAGGCGTTTTCAGCCCATTACCGGCATATGGAAGAAACAGCAGTAAGCACAGGGAAATATCTGCTTCTAAATCCAAAACGCAGCTATCTAACAGAACGGTTGTCAATGTGTGCACTCAACTTCCAGAGTTAAACCCGTGTGTGGATTCAGCAGTCTGCAGAGACTTTCTCTGCAGAGTCCCAAAACAGGCGTTTTCAGCCCATTACCGGCATATGGAAGAAACAGCAGTAAGCACAGGGAAATATCTGCTTCTAAATCCAAAACGCAGCTATCTAACAGAACGGTTGTCAATGTGTGCACTCAACTTCCAGAGTTAAACCCGTGTGTGGATTCAGCAGTCTGCAGAGACTTTCTCTGCAGAGTCCCAAAACAGGCGTTTTCAGCCCCTTACCGGCATATGGAAGAAACAGCAGTAAGCACAGGGAAATATCTGCTTCTAAATCCAAAACGCAGCTATCTAACAGAACGGTTGTCAATGTGTGCACTCAACTTCCAGAGTTAAACCCGTGTGTGGATTCAGCAGTCTGCAGAGACTTTCTCTGCAGAGTCCCAAAACAGGCGTTTTCAGCCCATTACCGGCATATGGAAGAAACAGCAGTAAGCACAGGGAAATATCTGCTTCTAAATCCAAAACGCAGCTATCTAACAGAACGGTTGTCAATGTGTGCACTCAACTTCCAGAGTTAAACCCGTGTGTGGATTCAGCAGTCTGCAGACACTTTCTCTGCAGAGTCCCAAAACAGGCGTTTTCAGCCCATTACCGGCATATGGAAGAAACAGCAGTAAGCACAGGGAAATATCTGCTTCTAAATCCAAAACGCAGCTATCTAACAGAACGGTTGTCAATGTGTGCACTCAACTTCCAGAGTTAAACCCGTGTGTGGATTCAGCAGTCTGCAAACACTTTCTCTGCAGAGTCCCAAAACAGGTGTTTTCAGCCCATTACCGGCATATGGAAGAAATAGCAGTAAGCACAGGGAAATATCTGCTTCTAAATCCAAAACGCAGCTATCTAACAGAACGGTTGTCAATGTGTGCACTCAACTTCCAGAGTTAAACCCGTGTGTGGATTCAGCAGTCTGCAGAGACTTTCTCTGCAGAGTCCCAAAACAGGCGTTTTCAGCCCATTACCGGCATATGGAAGAAACAGCAGTAAGCACAGGGAAATATCTGCTTCTAAATCCAAAACGCAGCTATCTAACAGAACGGTTGTCAATGTGTGCACTCAACTTCCAGAGTTAAACCCGTGTGTGGATTCAGCAGTCTGCAGACACTTTCTCTGCAGAGTCCCAAAACAGGCGTTTTCAGCCCATTACCGGCATATGGAAGAAACAGCAGTAAGCACAGGGAAATATCTGCTTCTAAATCCAAAACGCAGCTATCTAACAGAACGGTTGTCAATGTGTGCACTCAACTTCCAGAGTTAAACCCGTGTGTGGATTCAGCAGTCTGCAAACACTTTCTCTGCAGAGTCCCAAAACAGGCGTTTTCAGCCCATTACCGGCATATGGAAGAAACAGCAGTAAGCACAGGGAAATATCTGCTTCTAAATCCAAAACGCAGCTATCTAACAGAACGGTTGTCAATGTGTGCACTCAACTTCCAGAGTTAAACCCGTGTGTGGATTCAGCAGTCTGCAGAGACTTTCTCTGCAGAGTCCCAAAACAGGCGTTTTCAGCCCATTACCGGCATAGGGAAGAAACAGCAGTAAGCCCAAGGAAATATCTGCTTCTAAATCCAAAACGCAGCTATCTAACAGAACGGTTGTCAATGTGTGCACTCAACTTGCAGAGATAAACCCGTGTGTGGATTCAGCAGTCTGCAGAGACTTTCTCTGCAGAGTCCCAAAACAGGCGTTTTCAGCCCATTACCGGCATATGGAAGAAACAGCAGTAAGCACAGGGAAATATCTGCTTCTAAATCCAAAACGCAGCTATCTAACAGAACGGTTGTCAATGTGTGCACTCAACTTCCAGAGTTAAACCCGTGTGTGGATTCAGCAGTCTGCAGAGACTTTCTCTGCAGAGTCCCAAAACAGGCGTTTTCAGCCCATTACCGGCATATGGAAGAAACAGCAGTAAGCACAGGGAAATATCTGCTTCTAAATCCAAAACGCAGCTATCTAACAGAACGGTTGTCAATGTGTGCACTCAACTTCCAGAGTTAAACCCGTGTGTGGATTCAGCAGTCTGCAGACACTTTCTCTGCAGAGTCCCAAAACAGGCGTTTTCAGCCCATTACCGGCATATGGAAGAAACAGCAGTAAGCACAGGGAAATATCTGCTTCTAAATCCAAAACGCAGCTATCTAACAGAACGGTTGTCAATGTGTGCACTCAACTTCCAGAGTTAAACCCGTGTGTGGATTCAGCAGTCTGCAGACACTTTCTCTGCAGAGTCCCAAAACAGGCGTTTTCAGCCCATTACCGGCATATGGAAGAAACAGCAGTAAGCACAGGGAAATATCTGCTTCTAAATCCAAAACGCAGCTATCTAACAGAACGGTTGTCAATGTGTGCACTCAACTTCCAGAGTTAAACCCGTGTGTGGATTCAGCAGTCTGCAGACACTTTCTCTGCAGAGTCCCAAAACAGGCGTTTTCAGCCCATTACCGGCATATGGAAGAAACAGCAGTAAGCACAGGGAAATATCTGCTTCTAAATCCAAAACGCAGCTATCTAACAGAACGGTTGTCAATGTGTGCACTCAACTTCCAGAGTTAAACCCGTGTGTGGATTCAGCAGTCTGCAGACACTTTCTCTGCAGAGTCCCAAAACAGGCGTTTTCAGCCCATTACCGGCATATGGAAGAAACAGCAGTAAGCACAGGGAAATATCTGCTTCTAAATCCAAAACGCAGCTATCTAACAGAACGGTTGTCAATGTGTGCACTCAACTTCCAGAGTTAAACCCGTGTGTGGATTCAGCAGTCTGCAGACACTTTCTCTGCAGAGTCCCAAAACAGGCGTTTTCAGCCCATTACCGGCATATGGAAGAAACAGCAGTAAGCACAGGGAAATATCTGCTTCTAAATCCAAAACGCAGCTATCTAACAGAACGGTTGTCAATGTGTGCACTCAACTTCCAGAGTTAAACCCGTGTGTGGATTCAGCAGTCTGCAAACACTTTCTCTGCAGAGTCCCAAAACAGGTGTTTTCAGCCCATTACCGGCATATGGAAGAAATAGCAGTAAGCACAGGGAAATATCTGCTTCTAAATCCAAAACGCAGCTATCTAACAGAACGGTTGTCAATGTGTGCACTCAACTTCCAGAGTTAAACCCGTGTGTGGATTCAGCAGTCTGCAGAGACTTTCTCTGCAGAGTCCCAAAACAGGCGTTTTCAGCCCATTACCGGCATATGGAAGAAACAGCAGTAAGCACAGGGAAATATCTGCTTCTAAATCCAAAACGCAGCTATCTAACAGAACGGTTGTCAATGTGTGCACTCAACTTCCAGAGTTAAACCCGTGTGTGGATTCAGCAGTCTGCAGACACTTTCTCTGCAGAGTCCCAAAACAGGCGTTTTCAGCCCATTACCGGCATATGGAAGAAACAGCAGTAAGCACAGGGAAATATCTGCTTCTAAATCCAAAACGCAGCTATCTAACAGAACGGTTGTCAATGTGTGCACTCAACTTCCAGAGTTAAACCCGTGTGTGGATTCAGCAGTCTGCAGAGACTTTCTCTGCAGAGTCCCAAAACAGGCGTTTTCAGCCCATTACCGGCATAGGGAAGAAACAGCAGTAAGCCCAAGGAAATATCTGCTTCTAAATCCAAAACGCAGCTATCTAACAGAACGGTTGTCAATGTGTGCACTCAACTTGCAGAGATAAACCCGTGTGTGGATTCAGCAGTCTGCAGAGACTTTCTCTGCAGAGTCCCAAAACAGGCGTTTTCAGCCCATTACCGGCATATGGAAGAAACAGCAGTAAGCACAGGGAAATATCTGCTTCTAAATCCAAAACGCAGCTATCTAACAGAACGGTTGTCAATGTGTGCACTCAACTTCCAGAGTTAAACCCGTGTGTGGATTCAGCAGTCTGCAGAGACTTTCTCTGCAGAGTCCCAAAACAGGCGTTTTCAGCCCATTACCGGCATATGGAAGAAACAGCAGTAAGCACAGGGAAATATCTGCTTCTAAATCCAAAACGCAGCTATCTAACAGAACGGTTGTCAATGTGTGCACTCAACTTCCAGAGTTAAACCCGTGTGTGGATTCAGCAGTCTGCAGACACTTTCTCTGCAGAGTCCCAAAACAGGCGTTTTCAGCCCATTACCGGCATATGGAAGAAACAGCAGTAAGCACAGGGAAATATCTGCTTCTAAATCCAAAACGCAGCTATCTAACAGAACGGTTGTCAATGTGTGCACTCAACTTCCAGAGTTAAACCCGTGTGTGGATTCAGCAGTCTGCAGACACTTTCTCTGCAGAGTCCCAAAACAGGCGTTTTCAGCCCATTACCGGCATATGGAAGAAACAGCAGTAAGCACAGGGAAATATCTGCTTCTAAATCCAAAACGCAGCTATCTAACAGAACGGTTGTCAATGTGTGCACTCAACTTCCAGAGTTAAACCCGTGTGTGGATTCAGCAGTCTGCAGACACTTTCTCTGCAGAGTCCCAAAACAGGCGTTTTCAGCCCATTACCGGCATATGGAAGAAACAGCAGTAAGCACAGGGAAATATCAGCTTCTAAATCCAAAACGCAGCTATCTAACAGAACGGTTGTCAATGTGTGCACTCAACTTCCAGAGTTAAACCCGTGTGTGGATTCAGCAGTCTGCAGAGACTTTCTCTGCAGAGTCCCAAAACAGGCGTTTTCAGCCCATTACCGGCATATGGAAGAAACAGCAGTAAGCACAGGGAAATATCTGCTTCTAAATCCAAAACGCAGCTATCTAACAGAACGGTTGTCAATGTGTGAACTCAACTTCCAGAGTTAAACCCGTGTGTGGATTCAGCAGTCTGCAGACACTTTCTCTGCAGAGTCCCAAAACAGGCGTTTTCAGCCCATTACCGGCATATGGAAGAAACAGCAGTAAGCACAGGGAAATATCTGCTTCTAAATCCAAAACGCAGCTATCTAACAGAACGGTTGTCAATGTGTGCACTCAACTTCCAGAGTTAAACCCGTGTGTGGATTCAGCAGTCTGCAAACACTTTCTCTGCAGAGTCCCAAAACAGGTGTTTTCAGCCCATTACCGGCATATGGAAGAAATAGCAGTAAGCACAGGGAAATATCTGCTTCTAAATCCAAAACGCAGCTATCTAACAGAACGGTTGTCAATGTGTGCACTCAACTTCCAGAGTTAAACCCGTGTGTGGATTCAGCAGTCTGCAGAGACTTTCTCTGCAGAGTCCCAAAACAGGCGTTTTCAGCCCATTACCGGCATATGGAAGAAACAGCAGTAAGCACAGGGAAATATCTGCTTCTAAATCCAAAACGCAGCTATCTAACAGAACGGTTGTCAATGTGTGCACTCAACTTCCAGAGTTAAACCCGTGTGTGGATTCAGCAGTCTGCAGACACTTTCTCTGCAGAGTCCCAAAACAGGCGTTTTCAGCCCATTACCGGCATATGGAAGAAACAGCAGTAAGCACAGGGAAATATCTGCTTCTAAATCCAAAACGCAGCTATCTAACAGAACGGTTGTCAATGTGTGCACTCAACTTCCAGAGTTAAACCCGTGTGTGGATTCAGCAGTCTGCAAACACTTTCTCTGCAGAGTCCCAAAACAGGCGTTTTCAGCCCATTACCGGCATATGGAAGAAACAGCAGTAAGCACAGGGAAATATCTGCTTCTAAATCCAAAACGCAGCTATCTAACAGAACGGTTGTCAATGTGTGCACTCAACTTCCAGAGTTAAACCCGTGTGTGGATTCAGCAGTCTGCAGAGACTTTCTCTGCAGAGTCCCAAAACAGGCGTTTTCAGCCCATTACCGGCATAGGGAAGAAACAGCAGTAAGCCCAAGGAAATATCTGCTTCTAAATCCAAAACGCAGCTATCTAACAGAACGGTTGTCAATGTGTGCACTCAACTTGCAGAGATAAACCCGTGTGTGGATTCAGCAGTCTGCAGAAACTTTCTCTGCAGAGTCCCAAAACAGGCGTTTTCAGCCCATTACCGGCATATGGAAGAAACAGCAGTAAGCACAGGGAAATATCTGCTTCTAAATCCAAAACGCAGCTATCTAACAGAACGGTTGTCAATGTGTGCACTCAACTTCCAGAGTTAAACCCGTGTGTGGATTCAGCAGTCTGCAGAGACTTTCTCTGCAGAGTCCCAAAACAGGCGTTTTCAGCCCATTACCGGCATATGGAAGAAACAGCAGTAAGCACAGGGAAATATCTGCTTCTAAATCCAAAACGCAGCTATCTAACAGAACGGTTGTCAATGTGTGCACTCAACTTCCAGAGTTAAACCCGTGTGTGGATTCAGCAGTCTGCAGACACTTTCTCTGCAGAGTCCCAAAACAGGCGTTTTCAGCCCATTACCGGCATATGGAAGAAACAGCAGTAAGCACAGGGAAATATCTGCTTCTAAATCCAAAACGCAGCTATCTAACAGAACGGTTGTCAATGTGTGCACTCAACTTCCAGAGTTAAACCCGTGTGTGGATTCAGCAGTCTGCAGACACTTTCTCTGCAGAGTCCCAAAACAGGCGTTTTCAGCCCATTACCGGCATATGGAAGAAACAGCAGTAAGCACAGGGAAATATCTGCTTCTAAATCCAAAACGCAGCTATCTAACAGAACGGTTGTCAATGTGTGCACTCAACTTCCAGAGTTAAACCCGTGTGTGGATTCAGCAGTCTGCAGACACTTTCTCTGCAGAGTCCCAAAACAGGCGTTTTCAGCCCATTACCGGCATATGGAAGAAACAGCAGTAAGCACAGGGAAATATCTGCTTCTAAATCCAAAACGCAGCTATCTAACAGAACGGTTGTCAATGTGTGCACTCAACTTCCAGAGTTAAACCCGTGTGTGGATTCAGCAGTCTGCAGAGACTTTCTCTGCAGAGTCCCAAAACAGGCGTTTTCAGCCCATTACCGGCATATGGAAGAAACAGCAGTAAGCACAGGGAAATATCTGCTTCTAAATCCAAAACGCAGCTATCTAACAGAACGGTTGTCAATGTGTGCACTCAACTTCCAGAGTTAAACCCGTGTGTGGATTCAGCAGTCTGCAGAGACTTTCTCTGCAGAGTCCCAAAACAGGCGTTTTCAGCCCATTACCGGCATATGGAAGAAACAGCAGTAAGCACAGGGAAATATCTGCTTCTAAATCCAAAACGCAGCTATCTAACAGAACGGTTGTCAATGTGTGCACTCAACTTCCAGAGTTAAACCCGTGTGTGGATTCAGCAGTCTGCAGAGACTTTCTCTGCAGAGTCCCAAAACAGGCGTTTTCAGCCCATTACCGGCATATGGAAGAAACAGCAGTAAGCACAGGGAAATATCTGCTTCTAAATCCAAAACGCAGCTATCTAACAGAACGGTTGTCAATGTGTGCACTCAACTTCCAGAGTTAAACCCGTGTGTGGATTCAGCAGTCTGCAGACACTTTCTCTGCAGAGTCCCAAAACAGGCGTTTTCAGCCCATTACCGGCATATGGAAGAAACAGCAGTAAGCACAGGGAAATATCTGCTTCTAAATCCAAAACGCAGCTATCTAACAGAACGGTTGTCAATGTGTGCACTCAACTTCCAGAGTTAAACCCGTGTGTGGATTCAGCAGTCTGCAAACACTTTCTCTGCAGAGTCCCAAAACAGGTGTTTTCAGCCCATTACCGGCATATGGAAGAAATAGCAGTAAGCACAGGGAAATATCTGCTTCTAAATCCAAAACGCAGCTATCTAACAGAACGGTTGTCAATGTGTGCACTCAACTTCCAGAGTTAAACCCGTGTGTGGATTCAGCAGTCTGCAGAGACTTTCTCTGCAGAGTCCCAAAACAGGCGTTTTCAGCCCATTACCGGCATATGGAAGAAACAGCAGTAAGCACAGGGAAATATCTGCTTCTAAATCCAAAACGCAGCTATCTAACAGAACGGTTGTCAATGTGTGCACTCAACTTCCAGAGTTAAACCCGTGTGTGGATTCAGCAGTCTGCAGAGACTTTCTCTGCAGAGTCCCAAAACAGGCGTTTTCAGCCCATTACCGGCATATGGAAGAAACAGCAGTAAGCACAGGGAAATATCTGCTTCTAAATCCAAAACGCAGCTATCTAACAGAACGGTTGCCAATGTGTGCACTCAACTTCCAGAGTTAAACCCGTGTGTGGATTCAGCAGTCTGCAGAGACTTTCTCTGCAGAGTCCCAAGACAGGCGTTTTCAGCCCATTACCGGCATATGGAAGAAACAGCAGTAAGCACAGGGAAATATCTGCTTCTAAATCCAAAACGCAGCTATCTAACAGAACGGTTGTCAATGTGTGCACTCAACTTCCAGAGTTAAACCCGTGTGTGGATTCAGCAGTCTGCAAACACTTTCTCTGCAGAGTCCCAAAACAGGTGTTTTCAGCCCATTACCGGCATATGGAAGAAATAGCAGTAAGCACAGGGAAATATCTGCTTCTAAATCCAAAACGCAGCTATCTAACAGAACGGTTGTCAATGTGTGCACTCAACTTCCAGAGTTAAACCCGTGTGTGGATTCAGCAGTCTGCAGAGACTTTCTCTGCAGAGTCCCAAAACAGGCGTTTTCAGCCCATTACCGGCATATGGAAGAAACAGCAGTAAGCACAGGGAAATATCTGCTTCTAAATCCAAAACGCAGCTATCTAACAGAACGGTTGTCAATGTGTGCACTCAACTTCCAGAGTTAAACCCGTGTGTGGATTCAGCAGTCTGCAGAGACTTTCTCTGCAGAGTCCCAAAACAGGCGTTTTCAGCCCATTACCGGCATATGGAAGAAACAGCAGTAAGCACAGGGAAATATCTGCTTCTAAATCCAAAACGCAGCTATCTAACAGAACGGTTGCCAATGTGTGCACTCAACTTCCAGAGTTAAACCCGTGTGTGGATTCAGCAGTCTGCAGAGACTTTCTCTGCAGAGTCCCAAGACAGGCGTTTTCAGCCCATTACCGGCATATGGAAGAAACAGCAGTAAGCACAGGGAAATATCTGCTTCTAAATCCAAAACGCAGCTATCTAACAGAACGGTTGTCAATGTGTGCACTCAACTTCCAGAGTTAAACCCGTGTGTGGATTCAGCAGTCTGCAGAGACTTTCTCTGCAGAGTCCCAAGACAGGCGTTTTCAGCCCATTACCGGCATATGGAAGAAACAGCAGTAAGCACAGGGAAATATCTGCTTCTAAATCCAAAACGCAGCTATCTAACAGAACGGTTGTCAATGTGTGCACTCAACTTCCAGAGTTAAACCCGTGTGTGGATTCAGCAGTCTGCAGAGACTTTCTCTGCAGAGTCCCAAAACAGGCGTTTTCAGCCCATTACCGGCATATGGAAGAAACAGCAGTAAGCACAGGGAAATATCTGCTTCTAAATCCAAAACGCAGCTATCTAACAGAACGGTTGTCAATGTGTGCACTCAACTTCCAGAGTTAAACCCGTGTGTGGATTCAGCAGTCTGCAAACACTTTCTCTGCAGAGTCCCAAAACAGGTGTTTTCAGCCCATTACCGGAATATGGAAGAAATAGCAGTAAGCACAGGGAAATATCTGCTTCTAAATCCAAAACGCAGCTATCTAACAGAACGGTTGTCAATGTGTGCACTCAACTTCCAGAGTTAAACCCGTGTGTGGATTCAGCAGTCTGCAGAGACTTTCTCTGCAGAGTCCCAAAACAGGCGTTTTCAGCCCATTACCGGCATATGGAAGAAACAGCAGTAAGCACAGGGAAATATCTGCTTCTAAATCCAAAACGCAGCTATCTAGCAGAACGGTTGTCAATGTGTGCACTCAACTTCCAGAGTTAAACCCGTGTGTGGATTCAGCAGTCTGCAGAGACTTTCTCTGCAGAGTCCCAAAACAGGCGTTTTCAGCCCATTACCGGCATATGGAAGAAACAGCAGTAAGCACAGGGAAATATCTGCTTCTAAATCCAAAACGCAGCTATCTAACAGAACGGTTGTCAATGTGTGCACTCAACTTCCAGAGTTAAACCCGTGTGTGGATTCAGCAGTCTGCAGAGACTTTCTCTGCAGAGTCCCAAAACAGGCGTTTTCAGCCCATTACCGGCATATGGAAGAAACAGCAGTAAGCACAGGGAAATATCTGCTTCTAAATCCAAAACGCAGCTATCTAACAGAACGGTTGTCAATGTGTGCACTCAACTTCCAGAGTTAAACCCGTGTGTGGATTCAGCAGTCTGCAGAGACTTTCTCTGCAGAGTCCCAAAACAGGCGTTTTCAGCCCATTACCGGCATATGGAAGAAACAGCAGTAAGCACAGGGAAATATCTGCTTCTAAATCCAAAACGCAGCTATCTAACAGAACGGTTGTCAATGTGTGCACTCAACTTCCAGAGTTAAACCCGTGTGTGGATTCAGCAGTCTGCAGACACTTTCTCTGCAGAGTCCCAAAACAGGCGTTTTCAGCCCATTACCGGCATATGGAAGAAACAGCAGTAAGCACAGGGAAATATCTGCTTCTAAATCCAAAACGCAGCTATCTAACAGAACGGTTGTCAATGTGTGCACTCAACTTCCAGAGTTAAACCCGTGTGTGGATTCAGCAGTCTGCAGAGACTTTCTCTGCAGAGTCCCAAGACAGGCGTTTTCAGCCCATTACCGGCATATGGAAGAAACAGCAGTAAGCACAGGGAAATATCTGCTTCTAAATCCAAAACGCAGCTATCTAACAGAACGGTTGTCAATGTGTGCACTCAACTTCCAGAGTTAAACCCGTGTGTGGATTCAGCAGTCTGCAGAGACTTTCTCTGCAGAGTCCCAAAACAGGCGTTTTCAGCCCATTACCGGCATATGGTAGAAACAGCAGTAAGCACAAGGATATATCTGCTTCTAAATCCAAAACGCAGCTATCTAAAAGAACGGTTGTCAATGTGTGCACTCAACTTGCAGAGATAAACCCGTGTGTGGATTCAGCAGTCTGCAGAGACTTTCTCTGCAGAGTCCCAAAACAGGCGTTTTCAGCCCATTACCGGCATATGGAAGAAACAGCAGTAAGCACAGGGAAATATCTGCTTCTAAATCCAAAACGCAGCTATCTAACAGAACGGTTGTCAATGTGTGCACTCAACTTCCAGAGTTAAACCCGTGTGTGGATTCAGCAGTCTGCAGAGACTTTCTCTGCAGAGTCCCAAAACAGGCGTTTTCAGCCCATTACCGGCATATGGAAGAAACAGCAGTAAGCACAGGGAAATATCTGCTTCTAAATCCAAAACGCAGCTATCTAACAGAACGGTTGTCAATGTGTGCACTCAACTTCCAGAGTTAAACCCGTGTGTGGATTCAGCAGTCTGCAGAGACTTTCTCTGCAGAGTCCCAAAACAGGCGTTTTCAGCCCATTACCGGCATATGGAAGAAACAGCAGTAAGCACAGGGAAATATCTGCTTCTAAATCCAAAACGCAGCTATCTAACAGAACGGTTGTCAATGTGTGCACTCAACTTCCAGAGTTAAACCCGTGTGTGGATTCAGCAGTCTGCAAACACTTTCTCTGCAGAGTCCCAAAACAGGTGTTTTCAGCCCATTACCGGCATATGGAAGAAACAGCAGTAAGCACAGGGAAATATCTGCTTCTAAATCCAAAACGCAGCTATCTAACAGAACGGTTGTCAATGTGTGCACTCAACTTCCAGAGTTAAACCCGTGTGTGGATTCAGCAGTCTGCAGAGACTTTCTCTGCAGAGTCCCAAAACAGGCGTTTTCAGCCCATTACCGGCATATGGAAGAAACAGCAGTAAGCACAGGGAAATATCTGCTTCTAAATCCAAAACGCAGCTATCTAACAGAACGGTTGTCAATGTGTGCACTCAACTTCCAGAGTTAAACCCGTGTGTGGATTCAGCAGTCTGCAGACACTTTCTCTGCAGAGTCCCAAAACAGGCGTTTTCAGCCCATTACCGGCATATGGAAGAAACAGCAGTAAGCACAGGGAAATATCTGCTTCTAAATCCAAAACGCAGCTATCTAACAGAACGGTTGTCAATGTGTGCACTCAACTTCCAGAGTTAAACCCGTGTGTGGATTCAGCAGTCTGCAGAGACTTTCTCTGCAGAGTCCCAAGACAGGCGTTTTCAGCCCATTACCGGCATATGGAAGAAACAGCAGTAAGCACAGGGAAATATCTGCTTCTAAATCCAAAACGCAGCTATCTAACAGAACGGTTGTCAATGTGTGCACTCAACTTCCAGAGTTAAACCCGTGTGTGGATTCAGCAGTCTGCAGAGACTTTCTCTGCAGAGTCCCAAGACAGGCGTTTTCAGCCCATTACCGGCATATGGAAGAAACAGCAGTAAGCACAGGGAAATATCTGCTTCTAAATCCAAAACGCAGCTATCTAACAGAACGGTTGTCAATGTGTGCACTCAACTTCCAGAGTTAAACCCGTGTGTGGATTCAGCAGTCTGCAGAGACTTTCTCTGCAGAGTCCCAAAACAGGCGTTTTCAGCCCATTACCGGCATATGGAAGAAACAGCAGTAAGCACAGGGAAATATCTGCTTCTAAATCCAAAACGCAGCTATCTAACAGAACGGTTGTCAATGTGTGCACTCAACTTCCAGAGTTAAACCCGTGTGTGGATTCAGCAGTCTGCAAACACTTTCTCTGCAGAGTCCCAAAACAGGCGTTTTCAGCCCATTACCGGCATATGGAAGAAATAGCAGTAAGCACAGGGAAATATCTGCTTCTAAATCCAAAACGCAGCTATCTAACAGAACGGTTGTCAATGTGTGCACTCAACTTCCAGAGTTAAACCCGTGTGTGGATTCAGCAGTCTGCAGAGACTTTCTCTGCAGAGTCCCAAAACAGGCGTTTTCAGCCCATTACCGGCATATGGAAGAAACAGCAGTAAGCACAGGGAAATATCTGCTTCTAAATCCAAAACGCAGCTATCTAACAGAACGGTTGTCAATGTGTGCACTCAACTTCCAGAGTTAAACCCGTGTGTGGATTCAGCAGTCTGCAGAGACTTTCTCTGCAGAGTCCCAAAACAGGCGTTTTCAGCCCATTACCGGCATATGGAAGAAACAGCAGTAAGCACAGGGAAATATCTGCTTCTAAATCCAAAACGCAGCTATCTAACAGAACGGTTGTCAATGTGTGCACTCAACTTCCAGAGTTAAACCCGTGTGTGGATTCAGCAGTCTGCAGACACTTTCTCTGCAGAGTCCCAAAACAGGCGTTTTCAGCCCATTACCGGCATATGGAAGAAACAGCAGTAAGCACAGGGAAATATCTGCTTCTAAATCCAAAACGCAGCTATCTAACAGAACGGTTGTCAATGTGTGCACTCAACTTCCAGAGTTAAACCCGTGTGTGGATTCAGCAGTCTGCAAACACTTTCTCTGCAGAGTCCCAAAACAGGCGTTTTCAGCCCATTACCGGCATATGGAAGAAACAGCAGTAAGCACAGGGAAATATCTGCTTCTAAATCCAAAACGCAGCTATCTAACAGAACGGTTGTCAATGTGTGCACTCAACTTCCAGAGTTAAACCCGTGTGTGGATTCAGCAGTCTGCAGAGACTTTCTCTGCAGAGTCCCAAAACAGGCGTTTTCAGCCCATTACCGGCATATGGAAGAAACAGCAGTAAGCACAGGGAAATATCTGCTTCTAAATCCAAAACGCAGCTATCTAACAGAACGGTTGTCAATGTGTGCACTCAACTTCCAGAGTTAAACCCGTGTGTGGATTCAGCAGTCTGCAGAGACTTTCTCTGCAGAGTCCCAAGACAGGCGTTTTCAGCCCATTACCGGCATATGGAAGAAACAGCAGTAAGCACAGGGAAATATCTGCTTCTAAATCCAAAACGCAGCTATCTAACAGAACGGTTGTCAATGTGTGCACTCAACTTCCAGAGTTAAACCGGTGTGTGGATTCAGCAGTCTGCAGAGACTTTCTCTGCAGAGTCCCAAAACAGGCGTTTTCAGCCCATTACCGGCATATGGAAGAAACAGCAGTAAGCACAGGGAAATATCTGCTTCTAAATCCAAAACGCAGCTATCTAACAGAACGGTTGTCAATGTGTGCACTCAACTTCCAGAGTTAAACCCGTGTGTGGATTCAGCAGTCTGCAGAGACTTTCTCTGCAGAGTCCCAAAACAGGCGTTTTCAGCCCATTACCGGCATATGGAAGAAACAGCAGTAAGCACAGGGAAATATCTGCTTCTAAATCCAAAACGCAGCTATCTAACAGAACGGTTGTCAATGTGTGCACTCAACTTCCAGAGTTAAACCCGTGTGTGGATTCAGCAGTCTGCAGAGACTTTCTCTGCAGAGTCCCAAGACAGGCGTTTTCAGCCCATTACCGGCATATGGAAGAAACAGCAGTAAGCACAGGGAAATATCTGCTTCTAAATCCAAAACGCAGCTATCTAAGAGAACGGTTGTCAATGTGTGCACTCAACTTCCAGAGTTAAACCCGTGTGTGGATTCAGCAGTCTGCAGAGACTTTCTCTGCAGAGTCCCAAAACAGGCGTTTTCAGCCCATTACCGGCATATGGTAGAAACAGCAGTAAGCACAAGGATATATCTGCTTCTAAATCCAAAACGCAGCTATCTAACAGAACGGTTGTCAATGTGTGCACTCAACTTCCAGAGTTAAACCCCTGTGTGGATTCAGCAGTCTGCAGAGACTTTCTCTGCAGAGTCCCAAAACAGGCGTTTTCAGCCCATTACCGGCATATGGAAGAAACAGCAGTAAGCACAGGGAAATATCTGCTTCTAAATCCAAAACGCAGCTATCTAACAGAACGGTTGTCAATGTGTGCACTCAACTTCCAGAGTTAAACCCGTGTGTGGATTCAGCAGTCTGCAAACACTTTCTCTGCAGAGTCCCAAAACAGGTGTTTTCAGCCCATTACCGGCATATGGAAGAAATAGCAGTAAGCACAGGGAAATATCTGCTTCTAAATCCAAAACGCAGCTATCTAACAGAACGGTTGTCAATGTGTGCACTCAACTTCCAGAGTTAAACCCGTGTGTGGATTCAGCAGTCTGCAGAGACTTTCTCTGCAGAGTCCCAAAACAGGCGTTTTCAGCCCATTACCGGCATATGGAAGAAACAGCAGTAAGCACAGGGAAATATCTGCTTCTAAATCCAAAACGCAGCTATCTAACAGAACGGTTGTCAATGTGTGCACTCAACTTCCAGAGTTAAACCCGTGTGTGGATTCAGCAGTCTGCAGAGACTTTCTCTGCAGAGTCCCAAAACAGGCGTTTTCAGCCCATTACCGGCATATGGAAGAAACAGCAGTAAGCACAGGGAAATATCTGCTTCTAAATCCAAAACGCAGCTATCTAACAGAACGGTTGTCAATGTGTGCACTCAACTTCCAGAGTTAAACCCGTGTGTGGATTCAGCAGTCTGCAGACACTTTCTCTGCAGAGTCCCAAAACAGGCGTTTTCAGCCCATTACCGGCATATGGAAGAAACAGCAGTAAGCACAGGGAAATATCTGCTTCTAAATCCAAAACGCAGCTATCTAACAGAACGGTTGTCAATGTGTGCACTCAACTTCCAGAGTTAAACCCGTGTGTGGATTCAGCAGTCTGCAGAGACTTTCTCTGCAGAGTCCCAAAACAGGCGTTTTCAGCCCATTACCGGCATATGGAAGAAACAGCAGTAAGCACAGGGAAATATCTGCTTCTAAATCCAAAACGCAGCTATCTAACAGAACGGTTGTCAATGTGTGCACTCAACTTCCAGAGTTAAACCCGTGTGTGGATTCAGCAGTCTGCAGACACTTTCTCTGCAGAGTCCCAAAACAGGCGTTTTCAGCCCATTACCGGCATATGGAAGAAACAGCAGTAAGCACAGGGAAATATCTGCTTCTAAATCCAAAACGCAGCTATCTAACAGAACGGTTGTCAATGTGTGCACTCAACTTCCAGAGTTAAACCCGTGTGTGGATTCAGCAGTCTGCAGAGACTTTCTCTGCAGAGTCCCAAAACAGGCGTTTTCAGCCCATTACCGGCATATGGAAGAAACAGCAGTAAGCACAGGGAAATATCTGCTTCTAAATCCAAAACGCAGCTATCTAACAGAACGGTTGTCAATGTGTGCACTCAACTTCCAGAGTTAAACCCGTGTGTGGATTCAGCAGTCTGCAGAGACTTTCTCTGCAGAGTCCCAAAACAGGCGTTTTCAGCCCATTACCGGCATATGGAAGAAACAGCAGTAAGCACAGGGAAATATCTGCTTCTAAATCCAAAACGCAGCTATCTAACAGAACGGTTGTCAATGTGTGCACTCAACTTCCAGAGTTAAACCCGTGTGTGGATTCAGCAGTCTGCAGACACTTTCTCTGCAGAGTCCCAAAACAGGCGTTTTCAGCCCATTACCGGCATATGGAAGAAACAGCAGTAAGCACAGGGAAATATCTGCTTCTAAATCCAAAACGCAGCTATCTAACAGAACGGTTGTCAATGTGTGCACTCAACTTCCAGAGTTAAACCCGTGTGTGGATTCAGCAGTCTGCAGAGACTTTCTCTGCAGAGTCCCAAAACAGGCGTTTTCAGCCCATTACCGGCATATGGAAGAAACAGCAGTAAGCACAGGGAAATATCTGCTTCTAAATCCAAAACGCAGCTATCTAACAGAACGGTTGTCAATGTGTGCACTCAACTTCCAGAGTTAAACCCGTGTGTGGATTCAGCAGTCTGCAGACACTTTCTCTGCAGAGTCCCAAAACAGGCGTTTTCAGCCCATTACCGGCATATGGAAGAAACAGCAGTAAGCACAGGGAAATATCTGCTTCTAAATCCAAAACGCAGCTATCTAACAGAACGGTTGTCAATGTGTGCACTCAACTTCCAGAGTTAAACCCGTGTGTGGATTCAGCAGTCTGCAAACACTTTCTCTGCAGAGTCCCAAAACAGGCGTTTTCAGCCCATTACCGGCATATGGAAGAAACAGCAGTAAGCACAGGGAAATATCTGCTTCTAAATCCAAAACGCAGCTATCTAACAGAACGGTTGTCAATGTGTGCACTCAACTTCCAGAGTTAAACCCGTGTGTGGATTCAGCAGTCTGCAGAGACTTTCTCTGCAGAGTCCCAAAACAGGCGTTTTCAGCCCATTACCGGCATATGGAAGAAACAGCAGTAAGCACAGGGAAATATCTGCTTCTAAATCCAAAACGCAGCTATCTAACAGAACGGTTGTCAATGTGTGCACTCAACTTCCAGAGTTAAACCCGTGTGTGGATTCAGCAGTCTGCAGAGACTTTCTTTGCAGAGTCCCAAAACAGGCGTTTTCAGCCCATTACCGGCATATGGAAGAAACAGCAGTAAGCACAGGGAAATATCTGCTTCTAAATCCAAAACGCAGCTATCTAACAGAACGGTTGTCAATGTGTGCACTCAACTTCCAGAGTTAAACCCGTGTGTGGATTCAGCAGTCTGCAGAGACTTTCTCTGCAGAGTCCCAAAACAGGCGTTTTCAGCCCATTACCGGCATATGGAAGAAACAGCAGTAAGCACAGGGAAATATCTGCTTCTAAATCCAAAACGCAGCTATCTAACAGAACGGTTGTCAATGTGTGCACTCAACTTCCAGAGTTAAACCCGTGTGTGGATTCAGCAGTCTGCAGAGACTTTCTCTGCAGAGTCCCAAAACAGGCGTTTTCAGCCCATTACCGGCATATGGAAGAAACAGCAGTAAGCACAGGGAAATATCTGCTTCTAAATCCAAAACGCAGCTATCTAACAGAACGGTTGTCAATGTGTGGACTCAACTTCCAGAGTTAAACCCGTGTGTGGATTCAGCAGTCTGCAGAGACTTTCTCTGCAGAGTCCCAAGACAGGCGTTTTCAGCCCATTACCGGCATATGGAAGAAACAGCAGTAAGCACAGGGAAATATCTGCTTCTAAATCCAAAACGCAGCTATCTAACAGAACGGTTGTCAATGTGTGCACTCAACTTCCAGAGTTAAAACCGTGTGTGGATTCAGCAGTCTGCAGAGACTTTCTCTGCAGAGTCCCAAAACAGGCGTTTTCAGCCCATTACCGGCATATGGTAGAAACAGCAGTAAGCACAAGGATATATCTGCTTCTAAATCCAAAACGCAGCTATCTAAAAGAACGGTTGTCAATGTGTGCACTCAACTTGCAGAGATAAACCCGTGTGTGGATTCAGCAGTCTGCAGAGACTTTCTCTGCAGAGTCCCAAAACAGGCATTTTCAGCCCATTACCGGCATATGGAAGAAACAGCAGTAAGCACAGGGAAATATCTGCTTCTAAATCCAAAACGCAGCTATCTAACAGAACGGTTGTCAATGTGTGCACTCAACTTCCAGAGTTAAACCCGTGTGTGGATTCAGCAGTCTGCAGAGACTTTCTCTGCAGAGTCCCAAAACAGGCGTTTTCAGCCCATTACCGGCATATGGAAGAAACAGCAGTAAGCACAGGGAAATATCTGCTTCTAAATCCAAAACGCAGCTATCTAACAGAACGGTTGTCAATGTGTGCACTCAACTTCCAGAGTTAAACCCGTGTGTGGATTCAGCAGTCTGCAGACACTTTCTCTGCAGAGTCCCAAAACAGGCGTTTTCAGCCCATTACCGGCATATGGAAGAAACAGCAGTAAGCACAGGGAAATATCTGCTTCTAAATCCAAAACGCAGCTATCTAACAGAACGGTTGTCAATGTGTGCACTCAACTTCCAGAGTTAAACCCGTGTGTGGATTCAGCAGTCTGCAGAGACTTTCTCTGCAGAGTCCCAAAACAGGCGTTTTCAGCCCATTACCGGCATATGGAAGAAACAGCAGTAAGCACAGGGAAATATCTGCTTCTAAATCCAAAACGCAGCTATCTAACAGAACGGTTGTCAATGTGTGCACTCAACTTCCAGAGTTAAACCCGTGTGTGGATTCAGCAGTCTGCAGAGACTTTCTCTGCAGAGTCCCAAAACAGGCGTTTTCAGCCCATTACCGGCATATGGAAGAAACAGCAGTAAGCACAGGGAAATATCTGCTTCTAAATCCAAAACGCAGCTATCTAACAGAACGGTTGTCAATGTGTGCACTCAACTTCCAGAGTTAAACCCGTGTGTGGATTCAGCAGTCTGCAGAGACTTTCTCTGCAGAGTCCCAAAACAGGCGTTTTCAGCCCATTACCGGCATATGGAAGAAACAGCAGTAAGCACAGGGAAATATCTGCTTCTAAATCCAAAACGCAGCTATCTAACAGAACGGTTGTCAATGTGTGCACTCAACTTCCAGAGTTAAACCCGTGTGTGGATTCAGCAGTCTGCAGAGACTTTCTCTGCAGAGTCCCAAAACAGGCGTTTTCAGCCCATTACCGGCATATGGAAGAAACAGCAGTAAGCACAGGGAAATATCTGCTTCTAAATCCAAAACGCAGCTATCTAACAGAACGGTTGTCAATGTGTGCACTCAACTTCCAGAGTTAAACCCGTGTGTGGATTCAGCAGTCTGCAGAGACTTTCTCTGCAGAGTCCCAAAACAGGCGTTTTCAGCCCATTACCGGCATATGGAAGAAACAGCAGTAAGCACAGGGAAATATCTGCTTCTAAATCCAAAACGCAGCTATCTAACAGAACGGTTGTCAATGTGTGCACTCAACTTCCAGAGTTAAACCCGTGTGTGGATTCAGCAGTCTGCAGAGACTTTCTCTGCAGAGTCCCAAAACAGGCGTTTTCAGCCCATTACCGGCATATGGAAGAAACAGCAGTAAGCACAGGGAAATATCTGCTTCTAAATCCAAAACGCAGCTATCTAACAGAACGGTTGTCAATGTGTGCACTCAACTTCCAGAGTTAAACCCGTGTGTGGATTCAGCAGTCTGCAGAGACTTTCTCTGCAGAGTCCCAAGACAGGCGTTTTCAGCCCATTACCGGCATATGGAAGAAACAGCAGTAAGCACAGGGAAATATCTGCTTCTAAATCCAAAACGCAGCTATCTAAGAGAACGGTTGTCAATGTGTGCACTCAACTTCCAGAGTTAAACCCGTGTGTGGATTCAGCAGTCTGCAGAGACTTTCTCTGCAGAGTCCCAAAACAGGCGTTTTCAGCCCATTACCGGCATATGGTAGAAACAGCAGTAAGCACAAGGATATATCTGCTTCTAAATCCAAAACGCAGCTATCTAACAGAACGGTTGTCAATGTGTGCACTCAACTTCCAGAGTTAAACCCGTGTGTGGATTCAGCAGTCTGCAGACACTTTCTCTGCAGAGTCCCAAAACAGGCGTTTTCAGCCCATTACCGGCATATGGAAGAAACAGCAGTAAGCACAGGGAAATATCTGCTTCTAAATCCAAAACGCAGCTATCTAACAGAACGGTTGTCAATGTGTGCACTCAACTTCCAGAGTTAAACCCGTGTGTGGATTCAGCAGTCTGCAAACACTTTCTCTGCAGAGTCCCAAAACAGGTGTTTTCAGCCCATTACCGGCATATGGAAGAAATAGCAGTAAGCACAGGGAAATATCTGCTTCTAAATCCAAAACGCAGCTATCTAACAGAACGGTTGTCAATGTGTGCACTCAACTTCCAGAGTTAAACCCGTGTGTGGATTCAGCAGTCTGCAGAGACTTTCTCTGCAGAGTCCCAAAACAGGCGTTTTCAGCCCATTACCGGCATATGGAAGAAACAGCAGTAAGCACAGGGAAATATCTGCTTCTAAATCCAAAACGCAGCTATCTAACAGAACGGTTGTCAATGTGTGCACTCAACTTCCAGAGTTAAACCCGTGTGTGGATTCAGCAGTCTGCAGAGACTTTCTCTGCAGAGTCCCAAAACAGGCGTTTTCAGCCCATTACCGGCATATGGAAGAAACAGCAGTAAGCACAGGGAAATATCTGCTTCTAAATCCAAAACGCAGCTATCTAACAGAACGGTTGTCAATGTGTGCACTCAACTTCCAGAGTTAAACCCGTGTGTGGATTCAGCAGTCTGCAGAGACTTTCTCTGCAGAGTCCCAAAACAGGCGTTTTCAGCCCATTACCGGCATATGGAAGAAACAGCAGTAAGCACAGGGAAATATCTGCTTCTAAATCCAAAACGCAGCTATCTAACAGAACGGTTGTCAATGTGTGCACTCAACTTCCAGAGTTAAACCCGTGTGTGGATTCAGCAGTCTGCAGAGACTTTCTCTGCAGAGTCCCAAAACAGGCGTTTTCAGCCCATTACCGGCATATGGAAGAAACAGCAGTAAGCACAGGGAAATATCTGCTTCTAAATCCAAAACGCAGCTATCTAACAGAACGGTTGTCAATGTGTGCACTCAACTTCCAGAGTTAAACCCGTGTGTGGATTCAGCAGTCTGCAGAGACTTTCTCTGCAGAGTCCCAAAACAGGCGTTTTCAGCCCATTACCGGCATATGGAAGAAACAGCAGTAAGCACAGGGAAATATCTGCTTCTAAATCCAAAACGCAGCTATCTAACAGAACGGTTGTCAATGTGTGCACTCAACTTCCAGAGTTAAACCCGTGTGTGGATTCAGCAGTCTGCAGAGACTTTCTCTGCAGAGTCCCAAAACAGGCGCTTTCAGCCCATTACCGGCATATGGAAGAAACAGCAGTAAGCACAGGGAAATATCTGCTTCTAAATCCAAAACGCAGCTATCTAACAGAACGGTTGTCAATGTGTGCACTCAACTTCCAGAGTTAAACCCGTGTGTGGATTCAGCAGTCTGCAGAGACTTTCTCTGCAGAGTCCCAAAACAGGCGTTTTCAGCCCATTACCGGCTTATGGTAGAAACAGCAGTAAGCACAAGGATATATCTGCTTCTAAATCCAAAACGCAGCTATCTAAAAGAACGGTTGTCAATGTGTGCACTCAACTTGCAGAGATAAACCCGTGTGTGGATTCAGCAGTCTGCAGAGACTTTCTCTGCAGAGTCCCAAAACAGGCGTTTTCAGCCCATTACCGGCATATGGAAGAAACAGCAGTAAGCACAGGGAAATATCTGCTTCTAAATCCAAAACGCAGCTATCTAACAGAACGGTTGTCAATGTGTGCACTCAACTTCCAGAGTTAAACCCGTGTGTGGATTCAGCAGTCTGCAGAGACTTTCTCTGCAGAGTCCCAAAACAGGCGTTTTCAGCCCATTACCGGCATATGGAAGAAACAGCAGTAAGCACAGGGAAATATCTGCTTCTAAATCCAAAACGCAGCTATCTAACAGAACGGTTGTCAATGTGTGCACTCAACTTCCAGAGTTAAACCCGTGTGTGGATTCAGCAGTCTGCAGACACTTTCTCTGCAGAGTCCCAAAACAGGCGTTTTCAGCCCATTACCGGCATATGGAAGAAACAGCAGTAAGCACAGGGAAATATCTGCTTCTAAATCCAAAACGCAGCTATCTAACAGAACGGTTGTCAATGTGTGCACTCAACTTCCAGAGTTAAACCCGTGTGTGGATTCAGCAGTCTGCAGAGACTTTCTCTGCAGAGTCCCAAAACAGGCGTTTTCAGCCCATTACCGGCATATGGAAGAAACAGCAGTAAGCACAGGGAAATATCTGCTTCTAAATCCAAAACGCAGCTATCTAACAGAACGGTTGTCAATGTGTGCACTCAACTTCCAGAGTTAAACCCGTGTGTGGATTCAGCAGTCTGCAGAGACTTTCTCTGCAGAGTCCCAAAACAGGCGTTTTCAGCCCATTACCGGCATATGGAAGAAACAGCAGTAAGCACAGGGAAATATCTGCTTCTAAATCCAAAACGCAGCTATCTAACAGAACGGTTGTCAATGTGTGCACTCAACTTCCAGAGTTAAACCCGTGTGTGGATTCAGCAGTCTGCAGAGACTTTCTCTGCAGAGTCCCAAGACAGGCGTTTTCAGCCCATTACCGGCATATGGAAGAAACAGCAGTAAGCACAGGGAAATATCTGCTTCTAAATCCAAAACGCAGCTATCTAAGAGAACGGTTGTCAATGTGTGCACTCAACTTCCAGAGTTAAACCCGTGTGTGGATTCAGCAGTCTGCAGAGACTTTCTCTGCAGAGTCCCAAAACAGGCGTTTTCAGCCCATTACCGGCATATGGTAGAAACAGCAGTAAGCACAAGGATATATCTGCTTCTAAATCCAAAACGCAGCTATCTAACAGAACGGTTGTCAATGTGTGCACTCAACTTCCAGAGTTAAACCCGTGTGTGGATTCAGCAGTCTGCAGAGACTTTCTCTGCAGAGTCCCAAAACAGGCGTTTTCAGCCCATTACCGGCATATGGAAGAAACAGCAGTAAGCACAGGGAAATATCTGCTTCTAAATCCAAAACGCAGCTATCTAGCAGAACGGTTGTCAATGTGTGCACTCAACTTCCAGAGTTAAACCCGTGTGTGGATTCAGCAGTCTGCAGAGACTTTCTCTGCAGAGTCCCAAAACAGGCGTTTTCAGCCCATTACCGGCATATGGAAGAAACAGCAGTAAGCACAGGGAAATATCTGCTTCTAAATCCAAAACGCAGCTATCTAACAGAACGGTTGTCAATGTGTGCACTCAACTTCCAGAGTTAAACCCGTGTGTGGATTCAGCAGTCTGCAGAGACTTTCTCTGCAGAGTCCCAAAACAGGCGTTTTCAGCCCATTACCGGCATATGGAAGAAACAGCAGTAAGCACAGGGAAATATCTGCTTCTAAATCCAAAACGCAGCTATCTAACAGAACGGTTGTCAATGTGTGCACTCAACTTCCAGAGTTAAACCCGTGTGTGGATTCAGCAGTCTGCAGAGACTTTCTCTGCAGAGTCCCAAAACAGGCGTTTTCAGCCCATTACCGGCATATGGAAGAAACAGCAGTAAGCACAGGGAAATATCTGCTTCTAAATCCAAAACGCAGCTATCTAACAGAACGGTTGTCAATGTGTGCACTCAACTTCCAGAGTTAAACCCGTGTGTGGATTCAGCAGTCTGCAGAGACTTTCTCTGCAGAGTCCCAAAACAGGCGTTTTCAGCCCATTACCGGCATATGGAAGAAACAGCAGTAAGCACAGGGAAATATCTGCTTCTAAATCCAAAACGCAGCTATCTAACAGAACGGTTGTCAATGTGTGCACTCAACTTCCAGAGTTAAACCCGTGTGTGGATTCAGCAGTCTGCAGAGACTTTCTCTGCAGAGTCCCAAGACAGGCGTTTTCAGCCCATTACCGGCATATGGAAGAAACAGCAGTAAGCACAGGGAAATATCTGCTTCTAAATCCAAAACGCAGCTATCTAACAGAACGGTTGTCAATGTGTGCACTCAACTTCCAGAGTTAAACCCGTGTGTGGATTCAGCAGTCTGCAGAGACTTTCTCTGCAGAGTCCCAAAACAGGCGTTTTCAGCCCATTACCGGCATATGGTAGAAACAGCAGTAAGCACAAGGATATATCTGCTTCTAAATCCAAAACGCAGCTATCTAAAAGAACGGTTGTCAATGTGTGCACTCAACTTGCAGAGATAAACCCGTGTGTGGATTCAGCAGTCTGCAGAGACTTTCTCTGCAGAGTCCCAAAACAGGCGTTTTCAGCCCATTACCGGCATATGGAAGAAACAGCAGTAAGCACAGGGAAATATCTGCTTCTAAATCCAAAACGCAGCTATCTAACAGAACGGTTGTCAATGTGTGCACTCAACTTCCAGAGTTAAACCCGTGTGTGGATTCAGCAGTCTGCAGAGACTTTCTCTGCAGAGTCCCAAAACAGGCGTTTTCAGCCCATTACCGGCATATGGAAGAAACAGCAGTAAGCACAGGGAAATATCTGCTTCTAAATCCAAAACGCAGCTATCTAACAGAACGGTTGTCAATGTGTGCACTCAACTTCCAGAGTTAAACCCGTGTGTGGATTCAGCAGTCTGCAGAGACTTTCTCTGCAGAGTCCCAAAACAGGCGTTTTCAGCCCATTACCGGCATATGGAAGAAACAGCAGTAAGCACAGGGAAATATCTGCTTCTAAATCCAAAACGCAGCTATCTAACAGAACGGTTGTCAATGTGTGCACTCAACTTCCAGAGTTAAACCCGTGTGTGGATTCAGCAGTCTGCAAACACTTTCTCTGCAGAGTCCCAAAACAGGTGTTTTCAGCCCATTACCGGCATATGGAAGAAACAGCAGTAAGCACAGGGAAATATCTGCTTCTAAATCCAAAACGCAGCTATCTAACAGAACGGTTGTCAATGTGTGCACTCAACTTCCAGAGTTAAACCCGTGTGTGGATTCAGCAGTCTGCAGAGACTTTCTCTGCAGAGTCCCAAAACAGGCGTTTTCAGCCCATTACCGGCATATGGAAGAAACAGCAGTAAGCACAGGGAAATATCTGCTTCTAAATCCAAAACGCAGCTATCTAACAGAACGGTTGTCAATGTGTGCACTCAACTTCCAGAGTTAAACCCGTGTGTGGATTCAGCAGTCTGCAGACACTTTCTCTGCAGAGTCCCAAAACAGGCGTTTTCAGCCCATTACCGGCATATGGAAGAAACAGCAGTAAGCACAGGGAAATATCTGCTTCTAAATCCAAAACGCAGCTATCTAACAGAACGGTTGTCAATGTGTGCACTCAACTTCCAGAGTTAAACCCGTGTGTGGATTCAGCAGTCTGCAGAGACTTTCTCTGCAGAGTCCCAAGACAGGCGTTTTCAGCCCATTACCGGCATATGGAAGAAACAGCAGTAAGCACAGGGAAATATCTGCTTCTAAATCCAAAACGCAGCTATCTAACAGAACGGTTGTCAATGTGTGCACTCAACTTCCAGAGTTAAACCCGTGTGTGGATTCAGCAGTCTGCAGAGACTTTCTCTGCAGAGTCCCAAGACAGGCGTTTTCAGCCCATTACCGGCATATGGAAGAAACAGCAGTAAGCACAGGGAAATATCTGCTTCTAAATCCAAAACGCAGCTATCTAACAGAACGGTTGTCAATGTGTGCACTCAACTTCCAGAGTTAAACCCGTGTGTGGATTCAGCAGTCTGCAGAGACTTTCTCTGCAGAGTCCCAAAACAGGCGTTTTCAGCCCATTACCGGCATATGGAAGAAACAGCAGTAAGCACAGGGAAATATCTGCTTCTAAATCCAAAACGCAGCTATCTAACAGAACGGTTGTCAATGTGTGCACTCAACTTCCAGAGTTAAACCCGTGTGTGGATTCAGCAGTCTGCAAACACTTTCTCTGCAGAGTCCCAAAACAGGCGTTTTCAGCCCATTACCGGCATATGGAAGAAATAGCAGTAAGCACAGGGAAATATCTGCTTCTAAATCCAAAACGCAGCTATCTAACAGAACGGTTGTCAATGTGTGCACTCAACTTCCAGAGTTAAACCCGTGTGTGGATTCAGCAGTCTGCAGAGACTTTCTCTGCAGAGTCCCAAAACAGGCGTTTTCAGCCCATTACCGGCATATGGAAGAAACAGCAGTAAGCACAGGGAAATATCTGCTTCTAAATCCAAAACGCAGCTATCTAACAGAACGGTTGTCAATGTGTGCACTCAACTTCCAGAGTTAAACCCGTGTGTGGATTCAGCAGTCTGCAGAGACTTTCTCTGCAGAGTCCCAAAACAGGCGTTTTCAGCCCATTACCGGCATATGGAAGAAACAGCAGTAAGCACAGGGAAATATCTGCTTCTAAATCCAAAACGCAGCTATCTAACAGAACGGTTGTCAATGTGTGCACTCAACTTCCAGAGTTAAACCCGTGTGTGGATTCAGCAGTCTGCAGACACTTTCTCTGCAGAGTCCCAAAACAGGCGTTTTCAGCCCATTACCGGCATATGGAAGAAACAGCAGTAAGCACAGGGAAATATCTGCTTCTAAATCCAAAACGCAGCTATCTAACAGAACGGTTGTCAATGTGTGCACTCAACTTCCAGAGTTAAACCCGTGTGTGGATTCAGCAGTCTGCAAACACTTTCTCTGCAGAGTCCCAAAACAGGCGTTTTCAGCCCATTACCGGCATATGGAAGAAACAGCAGTAAGCACAGGGAAATATCTGCTTCTAAATCCAAAACGCAGCTATCTAACAGAACGGTTGTCAATGTGTGCACTCAACTTCCAGAGTTAAACCCGTGTGTGGATTCAGCAGTCTGCAGAGACTTTCTCTGCAGAGTCCCAAAACAGGCGTTTTCAGCCCATTACCGGCATATGGAAGAAACAGCAGTAAGCACAGGGAAATATCTGCTTCTAAATCCAAAACGCAGCTATCTAACAGAACGGTTGTCAATGTGTGCACTCAACTTCCAGAGTTAAACCCGTGTGTGGATTCAGCAGTCTGCAGAGACTTTCTCTGCAGAGTCCCAAGACAGGCGTTTTCAGCCCATTACCGGCATATGGAAGAAACAGCAGTAAGCACAGGGAAATATCTGCTTCTAAATCCAAAACGCAGCTATCTAACAGAACGGTTGTCAATGTGTGCACTCAACTTCCAGAGTTAAACCGGTGTGTGGATTCAGCAGTCTGCAGAGACTTTCTCTGCAGAGTCCCAAAACAGGCGTTTTCAGCCCATTACCGGCATATGGAAGAAACAGCAGTAAGCACAGGGAAATATCTGCTTCTAAATCCAAAACGCAGCTATCTAACAGAACGGTTGTCAATGTGTGCACTCAACTTCCAGAGTTAAACCCGTGTGTGGATTCAGCAGTCTGCAGAGACTTTCTCTGCAGAGTCCCAAAACAGGCGTTTTCAGCCCATTACCGGCATATGGAAGAAACAGCAGTAAGCACAGGGAAATATCTGCTTCTAAATCCAAAACGCAGCTATCTAACAGAACGGTTGTCAATGTGTGCACTCAACTTCCAGAGTTAAACCCGTGTGTGGATTCAGCAGTCTGCAGAGACTTTCTCTGCAGAGTCCCAAGACAGGCGTTTTCAGCCCATTACCGGCATATGGAAGAAACAGCAGTAAGCACAGGGAAATATCTGCTTCTAAATCCAAAACGCAGCTATCTAAGAGAACGGTTGTCAATGTGTGCACTCAACTTCCAGAGTTAAACCCGTGTGTGGATTCAGCAGTCTGCAGAGACTTTCTCTGCAGAGTCCCAAGACAGGCGTTTTCAGCCCATTACCGGCATATGGTAGAAACAGCAGTAAGCACAAGGATATATCTGCTTCTAAATCCAAAACGCAGCTATCTAACAGAACGGTTGTCAATGTGTGCACTCAACTTCCAGAGTTAAACCCCTGTGTGGATTCAGCAGTCTGCAGAGACTTTCTCTGCAGAGTCCCAAAACAGGCGTTTTCAGCCCATTACCGGCATATGGAAGAAACAGCAGTAAGCACAGGGAAATATCTGCTTCTAAATCCAAAACGCAGCTATCTAACAGAACGGTTGTCAATGTGTGCACTCAACTTCCAGAGTTAAACCCGTGTGTGGATTCAGCAGTCTGCAAACACTTTCTCTGCAGAGTCCCAAAACAGGTGTTTTCAGCCCATTACCGGCATATGGAAGAAATAGCAGTAAGCACAGGGAAATATCTGCTTCTAAATCCAAAACGCAGCTATCTAACAGAACGGTTGTCAATGTGTGCACTCAACTTCCAGAGTTAAACCCGTGTGTGGATTCAGCAGTCTGCAGAGACTTTCTCTGCAGAGTCCCAAAACAGGCGTTTTCAGCCCATTACCGGCATATGGAAGAAACAGCAGTAAGCACAGGGAAATATCTGCTTCTAAATCCAAAACGCAGCTATCTAACAGAACGGTTGTCAATGTGTGCACTCAACTTCCAGAGTTAAACCCGTGTGTGGGATTCAGCAGTCTGCAGAGACTTTCTCTGCAGAGTCCCAAAACAGGCGTTTTCAGCCCATTACCGGCATATGGAAGAAACAGCAGTAAGCACAGGGAAATATCTGCTTCTAAATCCAAAACGCAGCTATCTAACAGAACGGTTGTCAATGTGTGCACTCAACTTCCAGAGTTAAACCCGTGTGTGGATTCAGCAGTCTGCAGACACTTTCTCTGCAGAGTCCCAAAACAGGCGTTTTCAGCCCATTACCGGCATATGGAAGAAACAGCAGTAAGCACAGGGAAATATCTGCTTCTAAATCCAAAACGCAGCTATCTAACAGAACGGTTGTCAATGTGTGCACTCAACTTCCAGAGTTAAACCCGTGTGTGGATTCAGCAGTCTGCAGAGACTTTCTCTGCAGAGTCCCAAAACAGGCGTTTTCAGCCCATTACCGGCATATGGAAGAAACAGCAGTAAGCACAGGGAAATATCTGCTTCTAAATCCAAAACGCAGCTATCTAACAGAACGGTTGTCAATGTGTGCACTCAACTTCCAGAGTTAAACCCGTGTGTGGATTCAGCAGTCTGCAGACACTTTCTCTGCAGAGTCCCAAAACAGGCGTTTTCAGCCCATTACCGGCATATGGAAGAAACAGCAGTAAGCACAGGGAAATATCTGCTTCTAAATCCAAAACGCAGCTATCTAACAGAACGGTTGTCAATGTGTGCACTCAACTTCCAGAGTTAAACCCGTGTGTGGATTCAGCAGTCTGCAAACACTTTCTCTGCAGAGTCCCAAAACAGGCGTTTTCAGCCCATTACCGGCATATGGAAGAAACAGCAGTAAGCACAGGGAAATATCTGCTTCTAAATCCAAAACGCAGCTATCTAACAGAACGGTTGTCAATGTGTGCACTCAACTTCCAGAGTTAAACCCGTGTGTGGATTCAGCAGTCTGCAGAGACTTTCTCTGCAGAGTCCCAAAACAGGCGTTTTCAGCCCATTACCGGCATATGGAAGAAACAGCAGTAAGCACAGGGAAATATCTGCTTCTAAATCCAAAACGCAGCTATCTAACAGAACGGTTGTCAATGTGTGCACTCAACTTCCAGAGTTAAACCCGTGTGTGGATTCAGCAGTCTGCAGAGACTTTCTTTGCAGAGTCCCAAAACAGGCGTTTTCAGCCCATTACCGGCATATGGAAGAAACAGCAGTAAGCACAGGGAAATATCTGCTTCTAAATCCAAAACGCAGCTATCTAACAGAACGGTTGTCAATGTGTGCACTCAACTTCCAGAGTTAAACCCGTGTGTGGATTCAGCAGTCTGCAGAGACTTTCTCTGCAGAGTCCCAAAACAGGCGTTTTCAGCCCATTACCGGCATATGGAAGAAACAGCAGTAAGCACAGGGAAATATCTGCTTCTAAATCCAAAACGCAGCTATCTAACAGAACGGTTGTCAATGTGTGCACTCAACTTCCAGAGTTAAACCCGTGTGTGGATTCAGCAGTCTGCAGAGACTTTCTCTGCAGAGTCCCAAAACAGGCGTTTTCAGCCCATTACCGGCATATGGAAGAAACAGCAGTAAGCACAGGGAAATATCTGCTTCTAAATCCAAAACGCAGCTATCTAACAGAACGGTTGTCAATGTGTGGACTCAACTTCCAGAGTTAAACCCGTGTGTGGATTCAGCAGTCTGCAGAGACTTTCTCTGCAGAGTCCCAAGACAGGCGTTTTCAGCCCATTACCGGCATATGGAAGAAACAGCAGTAAGCACAGGGAAATATCTGCTTCTAAATCCAAAACGCAGCTATCTAACAGAACGGTTGTCAATGTGTGCACTCAACTTCCAGAGTTAAAACCGTGTGTGGATTCAGCAGTCTGCAGAGACTTTCTCTGCAGAGTCCCAAAACAGGCGTTTTCAGCCCATTACCGGCATATGGTAGAAACAGCAGTAAGCACAAGGATATATCTGCTTCTAAATCCAAAACGCAGCTATCTAAAAGAACGGTTGTCAATGTGTGCACTCAACTTGCAGAGATAAACCCGTGTGTGGATTCAGCAGTCTGCAGAGACTTTCTCTGCAGAGTCCCAAAACAGGCGTTTTCAGCCCATTACCGGCATATGGAAGAAACAGCAGTAAGCACAGGGAAATATCTGCTTCTAAATCCAAAACGCAGCTATCTAACAGAACGGTTGTCAATGTGTGCACTCAACTTCCAGAGTTAAACCCGTGTGTGGATTCAGCAGTCTGCAGAGACTTTCTCTGCAGAGTCCCAAAACAGGCGTTTTCAGCCCATTACCGGCATATGGAAGAAACAGCAGTAAGCACAGGGAAATATCTGCTTCTAAATCCAAAACGCAGCTATCTAACAGAACGGTTGTCAATGTGTGCACTCAACTTCCAGAGTTAAACCCGTGTGTGGATTCAGCAGTCTGCAGACACTTTCTCTGCAGAGTCCCAAAACAGGCGTTTTCAGCCCATTACCGGCATATGGAAGAAACAGCAGTAAGCACAGGGAAATATCTGCTTCTAAATCCAAAACGCAGCTATCTAACAGAACGGTTGTCAATGTGTGCACTCAACTTCCAGAGTTAAACCCGTGTGTGGATTCAGCAGTCTGCAGACACTTTCTCTGCAGAGTCCCAAAACAGGCGTTTTCAGCCCATTACCGGCATATGGAAGAAACAGCAGTAAGCACAGGGAAATATCTGCTTCTAAATCCAAAACGCAGCTATCTAACAGAACGGTTGTCAATGTGTGCACTCAACTTCCAGAGTTAAACCCGTGTGTGGATTCAGCAGTCTGCAAACACTTTCTCTGCAGAGTCCCAAAACAGGCGTTTTCAGCCCATTACCGGCATATGGAAGAAACAGCAGTAAGCACAGGGAAATATCTGCTTCTAAATCCAAAACGCAGCTATCTAACAGAACGGTTGTCAATGTGTGCACTCAACTTCCAGAGTTAAACCCGTGTGTGGATTCAGCAGTCTGCAGAGACTTTCTCTGCAGAGTCCCAAAACAGGCGTTTTCAGCCCATTACCGGCATATGGAAGAAACAGCAGTAAGCACAGGGAAATATCTGCTTCTAAATCCAAAACGCAGCTATCTAACAGAACGGTTGTCAATGTGTGCACTCAACTTCCAGAGTTAAACCCGTGTGTGGATTCAGCAGTCTGCAGAGACTTTCTCTGCAGAGTCCCAAAACAGGCGTTTTCAGCCCATTACCGGCATATGGAAGAAACAGCAGTAAGCACAGGGAAATATCTGCTTCTAAATCCAAAACGCAGCTATCTAACAGAACGGTTGTCAATGTGTGCACTCAACTTCCAGAGTTAAACCCGTGTGTGGATTCAGCAGTCTGCAGAGACTTTCTCTGCAGAGTCCCAAAACAGGCGTTTTCAGCCCATTACCGGCATATGGAAGAAACAGCAGTAAGCACAGGGAAATATCTGCTTCTAAATCCAAAACGCAGCTATCTAACAGAACGGTTGTCAATGTGTGCACTCAACTTCCAGAGTTAAACCCGTGTGTGGATTCAGCAGTCTGCAGACACTTTCTCTGCAGAGTCCCAAAACAGGCGTTTTCAGCCCATTACCGGCATATGGAAGAAACAGCAGTAAGCACAGGGAAATATCTGCTTCTAAATCCAAAACGCAGCTATCTAACAGAACGGTTGTCAATGTGTGCACTCAACTTCCAGAGTTAAACCCGTGTGTGGATTCAGCAGTCTGCAGAGACTTTCTCTGCAGAGTCCCAAAACAGGCGTTTTCAGCCCATTACCGGCATATGGAAGAAACAGCAGTAAGCACAGGGAAATATCTGCTTCTAAATCCAAAACGCAGCTATCTAACAGAACGGTTGTCAATGTGTGCACTCAACTTCCAGAGTTAAACCCGTGTGTGGATTCAGCAGTCTGCAGACACTTTCTCTGCAGAGTCCCAAAACAGGCGTTTTCAGCCCATTACCGGCATATGGAAGAAACAGCAGTAAGCACAGGGAAATATCTGCTTCTAAATCCAAAACGCAGCTATCTAACAGAACGGTTGTCAATGTGTGCACTCAACTTCCAGAGTTAAACCCGTGTGTGGATTCAGCAGTCTGCAGAGACTTTCTCTGCAGAGTCCCAAAACAGGCGTTTTCAGCCCATTACCGGCATATGGAAGAAACAGCAGTAAGCACAGGGAAATATCTGCTTCTAAATCCAAAACGCAGCTATCTAACAGAACGGTTGTCAATGTGTGCACTCAACTTCCAGAGTTAAACCCGTGTGTGGATTCAGCAGTCTGCAGAGACTTTCTCTGCAGAGTCCCAAAACAGGCGTTTTCAGCCCATTACCGGCATATGGAAGAAACAGCAGTAAGCACAGGGAAATATCTGCTTCTAAATCCAAAACGCAGCTATCTAACAGAACGGTTGTCAATGTGTGCACTCAACTTCCAGAGTTAAACCCGTGTGTGGATTCAGCAGTCTGCAGACACTTTCTCTGCAGAGTCCCAAAACAGGCGTTTTCAGCCCATTACCGGCATATGGAAGAAACAGCAGTAAGCACAGGGAAATATCTGCTTCTAAATCCAAAACGCAGCTATCTAACAGAACGGTTGTCAATGTGTGCACTCAACTTCCAGAGTTAAACCCGTGTGTGGATTCAGCAGTCTGCAGAGACTTTCTCTGCAGAGTCCCAAAACAGGCGTTTTCAGCCCATTACCGGCATATGGAAGAAACAGCAGTAAGCACAGGGAAATATCTGCTTCTAAATCCAAAACGCAGCTATCTAACAGAACGGTTGTCAATGTGTGCACTCAACTTCCAGAGTTAAACCCGTGTGTGGATTCAGCAGTCTGCAGACACTTTCTCTGCAGAGTCCCAAAACAGGCGTTTTCAGCCCATTACCGGCATATGGAAGAAACAGCAGTAAGCACAGGGAAATATCTGCTTCTAAATCCAAAACGCAGCTATCTAACAGAACGGTTGTCAATGTGTGCACTCAACTTCCAGAGTTAAACCCGTGTGTGGATTCAGCAGTCTGCAAACACTTTCTCTGCAGAGTCCCAAAACAGGCGTTTTCAGCCCATTACCGGCATATGGAAGAAACAGCAGTAAGCACAGGGAAATATCTGCTTCTAAATCCAAAACGCAGCTATCTAACAGAACGGTTGTCAATGTGTGCACTCAACTTCCAGAGTTAAACCCGTGTGTGGATTCAGCAGTCTGCAGAGACTTTCTCTGCAGAGTCCCAAAACAGGCGTTTTCAGCCCATTACCGGCATATGGAAGAAACAGCAGTAAGCACAGGGAAATATCTGCTTCTAAATCCAAAACGCAGCTATCTAACAGAACGGTTGTCAATGTGTGCACTCAACTTCCAGAGTTAAACCCGTGTGTGGATTCAGCAGTCTGCAGAGACTTTCTTTGCAGAGTCCCAAAACAGGCGTTTTCAGCCCATTACCGGCATATGGAAGAAACAGCAGTAAGCACAGGGAAATATCTGCTTCTAAATCCAAAACGCAGCTATCTAACAGAACGGTTGTCAATGTGTGCACTCAACTTCCAGAGTTAAACCCGTGTGTGGATTCAGCAGTCTGCAGAGACTTTCTCTGCAGAGTCCCAAAACAGGCGTTTTCAGCCCATTACCGGCATATGGAAGAAACAGCAGTAAGCACAGGGAAATATCTGCTTCTAAATCCAAAACGCAGCTATCTAACAGAACGGTTGTCAATGTGTGCACTCAACATCCAGAGTTAAACCCGTGTGTGGATTCAGCAGTCTGCAGAGACTTTCTCTGCAGAGTCCCAAAACAGGCGTTTTCAGCCCATTACCGGCATATGGAAGAAACAGCAGTAAGCACAGGGAAATATCTGCTTCTAAATCCAAAACGCAGCTATCTAACAGAACGGTTGTCAATGTGTGGACTCAACTTCCAGAGTTAAACCCGTGTGTGGATTCAGCAGTCTGCAGAGACTTTCTCTGCAGAGTCCCAAGACAGGCGTTTTCAGCCCATTACCGCATATGGAAGAAACAGCAGTAAGCACAGGGAAATATCTGCTTCTAAATCCAAAACGCAGCTATCTAACAGAACGGTTGTCAATGTGTGCACTCAACTTCCAGAGTTAAAACCGTGTGTGGATTCAGCAGTCTGCAGAGACTTTCTCTGCAGAGTCCCAAAACAGGCGTTTTCAGCCCATTACCGGCATATGGTAGAAACAGCAGTAAGCACAAGGATATATCTGCTTCTAAATCCAAAACGCAGCTATCTAAAAGAACGGTTGTCAATGTGTGCACTCAACTTGCAGAGATAAACCCGTGTGTGGATTCAGCAGTCTGCAGAGACTTTCTCTGCAGAGTCCCAAAACAGGCATTTTCAGCCCATTACCGGCATATGGAAGAAACAGCAGTAAGCACAGGGAAATATCTGCTTCTAAATCCAAAACGCAGCTATCTAACAGAACGGTTGTCAATGTGTGCACTCAACTTCCAGAGTTAAACCCGTGTGTGGATTCAGCAGTCTGCAGAGACTTTCTCTGCAGAGTCCCAAAACAGGCGTTTTCAGCCCATTACCGGCATATGGAAGAAACAGCAGTAAGCACAGGGAAATATCTGCTTCTAAATCCAAAACGCAGCTATCTAACAGAACGGTTGTCAATGTGTGCACTCAACTTCCAGAGTAAACCCGTGTGTGGATTCAGCAGTCTGCAGACACTTTCTCTGCAGAGTCCCAAAACAGGCGTTTTCAGCCCATTACCGGCATATGGAAGAAACAGCAGTAAGCACAGGGAAATATCTGCTTCTAAATCCAAAACGCAGCTATCTAACAGAACGGTTTGTCAATGTGTGCACTCAACTTCCAGAGTTAAACCCGTGTGTGGATTCAGCAGTCTGCAGAGACTTTCTCTGCAGAGTCCCAAGACAGGCGTTTTCAGCCCATTACCGGCATATGGAAGAAACAGCAGTAAGCACAGGGAAATATCTGCTTCTAAATCCAAAACGCAGCTATCTAACAGAACGGTTGTCAATGTGTGCACTCAACTTCCAGAGTTAAACCCGTGTGTGGATTCAGCAGTCTGCAGAGACTTTCTCTGCAGAGTCCCAAAACAGGCGTTTTCAGCCCATTACCGGCATATGGAAGAAACAGCAGTAAGCACAGGGAAATATCTGCTTCTAAATCCAAAACGCAGCTATCTAACAGAACGGTTGTCAATGTGTGCACTCAACTTCCAGAGTTAAACCCGTGTGTGGATTCAGCAGTCTGCAGAGACTTTCTCTGCAGAGTCCCAAAACAGGCGTTTTCAGCCCATTACCGGCATATGGAAGAAACAGCAGTAAGCACAGGGAAATATCTGCTTCTAAATCCAAAACGCAGCTATCTAACAGAACGGTTGTCAATGTGTGCACTCAACTTCCAGAGTTAAACCCGTGTGTGGATTCAGCAGTCTGCAGAGACTTTCTCTGCAGAGTCCCAAAACAGGCGTTTTCAGCCCATTACCGGCATATGGAAGAAACAGCAGTAAGCACAGGGAAATATCTGCTTCTAAATCCAAAACGCAGCTATCTAACAGAACGGTTGTCAATGTGTGCACTCAACTTCCAGAGTTAAACCCGTGTGTGGATTCAGCAGTCTGCAGAGACTTTCTCTGCAGAGTCCCAAAACAGGCGTTTTCAGCCCATTACCGGCATATGGAAGAAACAGCAGTAAGCACAGGGAAATATCTGCTTCTAAATCCAAAACGCAGCTATCTAACAGAACGGTTGTCAATGTGTGCACTCAACTTCCAGAGTTAAACCCGTGTGTGGATTCAGCAGTCTGCAGAGACTTTCTCTGCAGAGTCCCAAAACAGGCGTTTTCAGCCCATTACCGGCATATGGAAGAAACAGCAGTAAGCACAGGGAAATATCTGCTTCTAAATCCAAAACGCAGCTATCTAACAGAACGGTTGTCAATGTGTGCACTCAACTTCCAGAGTTAAACCCGTGTGTGGATTCAGCAGTCTGCAGAGACTTTCTCTGCAGAGTCCCAAGACAGGCGTTTTCAGCCCATTACCGGCATATGGAAGAAACAGCAGTAAGCACAGGGAAATATCTGCTTCTAAATCCAAAACGCAGCTATCTAAGAGAACGGTTGTCAATGTGTGCACTCAACTTCCAGAGTTAAACCCGTGTGTGGATTCAGCAGTCTGCAGAGACTTTCTCTGCAGAGTCCCAAAACAGGCGTTTTCAGCCCATTACCGGCATATGGTAGAAACAGCAGTAAGCACAAGGATATATCTGCTTCTAAATCCAAAACGCAGCTATCTAACAGAACGGTTGTCAATGTGTGCACTCAACTTCCAGAGTTAAACCCGTGTGTGGATTCAGCAGTCTGCAGACACTTTCTCTGCAGAGTCCCAAAACAGGCGTTTTCAGCCCATTACCGGCATATGGAAGAAACAGCAGTAAGCACAGGGAAATATCTGCTTCTAAATCCAAAACGCAGCTATCTAACAGAACGGTTGTCAATGTGTGCACTCAACTTCCAGAGTTAAACCCGTGTGTGGATTCAGCAGTCTGCAAACACTTTCTCTGCAGAGTCCCAAAACAGGTGTTTTCAGCCCATTACCGGCATATGGAAGAAATAGCAGTAAGCACAGGGAAATATCTGCTTCTAAATCCAAAACGCAGCTATCTAACAGAACGGTTGTCAATGTGTGCACTCAACTTCCAGAGTTAAACCCGTGTGTGGATTCAGCAGTCTGCAGAGACTTTCTCTGCAGAGTCCCAAAACAGGCGTTTTCAGCCCATTACCGGCATATGGAAGAAACAGCAGTAAGCACAGGGAAATATCTGCTTCTAAATCCAAAACGCAGCTATCTAACAGAACGGTTGTCAATGTGTGCACTCAACTTCCAGAGTTAAACCCGTGTGTGGATTCAGCAGTCTGCAGAGACTTTCTCTGCAGAGTCCCAAAACAGGCGTTTTCAGCCCATTACCGGCATATGGAAGAAACAGCAGTAAGCACAGGGAAATATCTGCTTCTAAATCCAAAACGCAGCTATCTAACAGAACGGTTGTCAATGTGTGCACTCAACTTCCAGAGTTAAACCCGTGTGTGGATTCAGCAGTCTGCAGAGACTTTCTCTGCAGAGTCCCAAAACAGGCGTTTTCAGCCCATTACCGGCATATGGAAGAAACAGCAGTAAGCACAGGGAAATATCTGCTTCTAAATCCAAAACGCAGCTATCTAACAGAACGGTTGTCAATGTGTGCACTCAACTTCCAGAGTTAAACCCGTGTGTGGATTCAGCAGTCTGCAGAGACTTTCTCTGCAGAGTCCCAAAACAGGCGTTTTCAGCCCATTACCGGCATATGGAAGAAACAGCAGTAAGCACAGGGAAATATCTGCTTCTAAATCCAAAACGCAGCTATCTAACAGAACGGTTGTCAATGTGTGCACTCAACTTCCAGAGTTAAACCCGTGTGTGGATTCAGCAGTCTGCAGAGACTTTCTCTGCAGAGTCCCAAAACAGGCGTTTTCAGCCCATTACCGGCATATGGAAGAAACAGCAGTAAGCACAGGGAAATATCTGCTTCTAAATCCAAAACGCAGCTATCTAACAGAACGGTTGTCAATGTGTGCACTCAACTTCCAGAGTTAAACCCGTGTGTGGATTCAGCAGTCTGCAGAGACTTTCTCTGCAGAGTCCCAAAACAGGCGCTTTCAGCCCATTACCGGCATATGGAAGAAACAGCAGTAAGCACAGGGAAATATCTGCTTCTAAATCCAAAACGCAGCTATCTAACAGAACGGTTGTCAATGTGTGCACTCAACTTCCAGAGTTAAACCCGTGTGTGGATTCAGCAGTCTGCAGAGACTTTCTCTGCAGAGTCCCAAAACAGGCGTTTCAGCCCATTACCGGCTTATGGTAGAAACAGCAGTAAGCACAAGGATATATCTGCTTCTAAATCCAAAACGCAGCTATCTAAAAGAACGGTTGTCAATGTGTGCACTCAACTTGCAGAGATAAACCCGTGTGTGGATTCAGCAGTCTGCAGAGACTTTCTCTGCAGAGTCCCAAAACAGGCGTTTTCAGCCCATTACCGGCATATGGAAGAAACAGCAGTAAGCACAGGGAAATATCTGCTTCTAAATCCAAAACGCAGCTATCTAACAGAACGGTTGTCAATGTGTGCACTCAACTTCCAGAGTTAAACCCGTGTGTGGATTCAGCAGTCTGCAGAGACTTTCTCTGCAGAGTCCCAAAACAGGCGTTTTCAGCCCATTACCGGCATATGGAAGAAACAGCAGTAAGCACAGGGAAATATCTGCTTCTAAATCCAAAACGCAGCTATCTAACAGAACGGTTGTCAATGTGTGCACTCAACTTCCAGAGTTAAACCCGTGTGTGGATTCAGCAGTCTGCAGACACTTTCTCTGCAGAGTCCCAAAACAGGCGTTTTCAGCCCATTACCGGCATATGGAAGAAACAGCAGTAAGCACAGGGAAATATCTGCTTCTAAATCCAAAACGCAGCTATCTAACAGAACGGTTGTCAATGTGTGCACTCAACTTCCAGAGTTAAACCCGTGTGTGGATTCAGCAGTCTGCAGAGACTTTCTCTGCAGAGTCCCAAAACAGCGTTTTCAGCCCATTACCGCATATGGAAGAAACAGCAGTAAGCACAGGGAAATATCTGCTTCTAAATCCAAAACGCAGCTATCTAACAGAACGGTTGTCAATGTGTGCACTCAACTTCCAGAGTTAAACCCGTGTGTGGATTCAGCAGTCTGCAGAGACTTTCTCTGCAGAGTCCCAAAACAGGCGTTTTCAGCCCATTACCGGCATATGGAAGAAACAGCAGTAAGCACAGGGAAATATCTGCTTCTAAATCCAAAACGCAGCTATCTAACAGAACGGTTGTCAATGTGTGCACTCAACTTCCAGAGTTAAACCCGTGTGTGGATTCAGCAGTCTGCAGACACTTTCTCTGCAGAGTCCCAAAACAGGCGTTTTCAGCCCATTACCGGCATATGGAAGAAACAGCAGTAAGCACAGGGAAATATCTGCTTCTAAATCCAAAACGCAGCTATCTAACAGAACGGTTGTCAATGTGTGCACTCAACTTCCAGAGTTAAACCCGGTGTGTGGATTCAGCAGTCTGCAGAGACTTTCTCTGCAGAGTCCCAAAACAGGCGTTTTCAGCCCATTACCGGCATATGGAAGAAACAGCAGTAAGCACAGGGAAATATCTGCTTCTAAATCCAAAACGCAGCTATCTAACAGAACGGTTGTCAATGTGTGCACTCAACTTCCAGAGTTAAACCCGTGTGTGGATTCAGCAGTCTGCAGAGACTTTCTCTGCAGAGTCCCAAAACAGGCGTTTTCAGCCCATTACCGGCATATGGAAGAAACAGCAGTAAGCACAGGGAAATATCTGCTTCTAAATCCAAAACGCAGCTATCTAACAGAACGGTTGTCAATGTGTGCACTCAACTTCCAGAGTTAAACCCGTGTGTGGATTCAGCAGTCTGCAGAGACTTTCTCTGCAGAGTCCCAAGACAGGCGTTTTCAGCCCATTACCGGCATATGGAAGAAACAGCAGTAAGCACAGGGAAATATCTGCTTCTAAATCCAAAACGCAGCTATCTAAGAGAACGGTTGTCAATGTGTGCACTCAACTTCCAGAGTTAAACCCGTGTGTGGATTCAGCAGTCTGCAGAGACTTTCTCTGCAGAGTCCCAAAACAGGCGTTTTCAGCCCATTACCGGCATATGGTAGAAACAGCAGTAAGCACAAGGATATATCTGCTTCTAAATCCAAAACGCAGCTATCTAACAGAACGGTTGTCAATGTGTGCACTCAACTTCCAGAGTTAAACCCGTGTGTGGATTCAGCAGTCTGCAGAGACTTTCTCTGCAGAGTCCCAAAACAGGCGTTTTCAGCCCATTACCGGCATATGGAAGAAACAGCAGTAAGCACAGGGAAATATCTGCTTCTAAATCCAAAACGCAGCTATCTAGCAGAACGGTTGTCAATGTGTGCACTCAACTTCCAGAGTTAAACCCGTGTGTGGATTCAGCAGTCTGCAGAGACTTTCTCTGCAGAGTCCCAAAACAGGCGTTTTCAGCCCATTACCGGCATATGGAAGAAACAGCAGTAAGCACAGGGAAATATCTGCTTCTAAATCCAAAACGCAGCTATCTAACAGAACGGTTGTCAATGTGTGCACTCAACTTCCAGAGTTAAACCCGTGTGTGGATTCAGCAGTCTGCAGAGACTTTCTCTGCAGAGTCCCAAAACAGGCGTTTTCAGCCCATTACCGGCATATGGAAGAAACAGCAGTAAGCACAGGGAAATATCTGCTTCTAAATCCAAAACGCAGCTATCTAACAGAACGGTTGTCAATGTGTGCACTCAACTTCCAGAGTTAAACCCGTGTGTGGATTCAGCAGTCTGCAGAGACTTTCTCTGCAGAGTCCCAAAACAGGCGTTTTCAGCCCATTACCGGCATATGGAAGAAACAGCAGTAAGCACAGGGAAATATCTGCTTCTAAATCCAAAACGCAGCTATCTAACAGAACGGTTGTCAATGTGTGCACTCAACTTCCAGAGTTAAACCCGTGTGTGGATTCAGCAGTCTGCAGACACTTTCTCTGCAGAGTCCCAAAACAGGCGTTTTCAGCCCATTACCGGCATATGGAAGAAACAGCAGTAAGCACAGGGAAATATCTGCTTCTAAATCCAAAACGCAGCTATCTAACAGAACGGTTGTCAATGTGTGCACTCAACTTCCAGAGTTAAACCCGTGTGTGGATTCAGCAGTCTGCAGAGACTTTCTCTGCAGAGTCCCAAGACAGGCGTTTTCAGCCCATTACCGGCATATGGAAGAAACAGCAGTAAGCACAGGGAAATATCTGCTTCTAAATCCAAAACGCAGCTATCTAACAGAACGGTTGTCAATGTGTGCACTCAACTTCCAGAGTTAAACCCGTGTGTGGATTCAGCAGTCTGCAGAGACTTTCTCTGCAGAGTCCCAAAACAGGCGTTTTCAGCCCATTACCGGCATATGGAAGAAACAGCAGTAAGCACAGGGAAATATCTGCTTCTAAATCCAAAACGCAGCTATCTAACAGAACGGTTGTCAATGTGTGGACTCAACTTCCAGAGTTAAACCCGTGTGTGGATTCAGCAGTCTGCAGAGACTTTCTCTGCAGAGTCCCAAGACAGGCGTTTTCAGCCCATTACCGGCATATGGAAGAAACAGCAGTAAGCACAGGGAAATATCTGCTTCTAAATCCAAAACACAGCTATCTAACAGAACGGTTGTCAATGTGTGCACTCAACTTCCAGAGTTAAAACCGTGTGTGGATTCAGCAGTCTGCAGAGACTTTCTCTGCAGAGTCCCAAAACAGGCGTTTTCAGCCCATTACCGGCATATGGTAGAAACAGCAGTAAGCACAAGGATATATCTGCTTCTAAATCCAAAACGCAGCTATCTAAAAGAACGGTTGTCAATGTGTGCACTCAACTTGCAGAGATAAACCCGTGTGTGGATTCAGCAGTCTGCAGAGACTTTCTCTGCAGAGTCCCAAAACAGGCGTTTTCAGCCCATTACCGGCATATGGAAGAAAACAGCAGTAAGCACAGGGAAATATCTGCTTCTAAATCCAAAACGCAGCTATCTAACAGAACGGTTGTCAATGTGTGCACTCAACTTCCAGAGTTAAACCCGTGTGTGGATTCAGCAGTCTGCAGAGACTTTCTCTGCAGAGTCCCAAAACAGGCGTTTTCAGCCCATTACCGGCATATGGAAGAAACAGCAGTAAGCACAGGGAAATATCTGCTTCTAAATCCAAAACGCAGCTATCTAACAGAACGGTTGTCAATGTGTGCACTCAACTTCCAGAGTTAAACCCGTGTGTGGATTCAGCAGTCTGCAGACACTTTCTCTGCAGAGTCCCAAAACAGGCGTTTTCAGCCCATTACCGGCATATGGAAGAAACAGCAGTAAGCACAGGGAAATATCTGCTTCTAAATCCAAAACGCAGCTATCTAACAGAACGGTTGTCAATGTGTGCACTCAACTTCCAGAGTTAAACCCGTGTGTGGATTCAGCAGTCTGCAGACACTTTCTCTGCAGAGTCCCAAAACAGGCGTTTTCAGCCCATTACCGGCATATGGAAGAAACAGCAGTAAGCACAGGGAAATATCTGCTTCTAAATCCAAAACGCAGCTATCTAACAGAACGGTTGTCAATGTGTGCACTCAACTTCCAGAGTTAAACCCGTGTGTGGATTCAGCAGTCTGCAAACACTTTCTCTGCAGAGTCCCAAAACAGGCGTTTTCAGCCCATTACCGGCATATGGAAGAAACAGCAGTAAGCACAGGGAAATATCTGCTTCTAAATCCAAAACGCAGCTATCTAACAGAACGGTTGTCAATGTGTGCACTCAACTTCCAGAGTTAAACCCGTGTGTGGATTCAGCAGTCTGCAGAGACTTTCTCTGCAGAGTCCCAAAACAGGCGTTTTCAGCCCATTACCGGCATATGGAAGAAACAGCAGTAAGCACAGGGAAATATCTGCTTCTAAATCCAAAACGCAGCTATCTAACAGAACGGTTGTCAATGTGTGCACTCAACTTCCAGAGTTAAACCCGTGTGTGGATTCAGCAGTCTGCAGAGACTTTCTCTGCAGAGTCCCAAAACAGGCGTTTTCAGCCCATTACCGGCATATGGAAGAAACAGCAGTAAGCACAGGGAAATATCTGCTTCTAAATCCAAAACGCAGCTATCTAACAGAACGGTTGTCAATGTGTGCACTCAACTTCCAGAGTTAAACCCGTGTGTGGATTCAGCAGTCTGCAGAGACTTTCTCTGCAGAGTCCCAAAACAGGCGTTTTCAGCCCATTACCGGCATATGGAAGAAACAGCAGTAAGCACAGGGAAATATCTGCTTCTAAATCCAAAACGCAGCTATCTAACAGAACGGTTGTCAATGTGTGCACTCAACTTCCAGAGTTAAACCCGTGTGTGGATTCAGCAGTCTGCAGACACTTTCTCTGCAGAGTCCCAAAACAGGCGTTTTCAGCCCATTACCGGCATATGGAAGAAACAGCAGTAAGCACAGGGAAATATCTGCTTCTAAATCCAAAACGCAGCTATCTAACAGAACGGTTGTCAATGTGTGCACTCAACTTCCAGAGTTAAACCCGTGTGTGGATTCAGCAGTCTGCAGAGACTTTCTCTGCAGAGTCCCAAAACAGGCGTTTTCAGCCCATTACCGGCATATGGAAGAAACAGCAGTAAGCACAGGGAAATATCTGCTTCTAAATCCAAAACGCAGCTATCTAACAGAACGGTTGTCAATGTGTGCACTCAACTTCCAGAGTTAAACCCGTGTGTGGATTCAGCAGTCTGCAGACACTTTCTCTGCAGAGTCCCAAAACAGGCGTTTTCAGCCCATTACCGGCATATGGAAGAAACAGCAGTAAGCACAGGGAAATATCTGCTTCTAAATCCAAAACGCAGCTATCTAACAGAACGGTTGTCAATGTGTGCACTCAACTTCCAGAGTTAAACCCGTGTGTGGATTCAGCAGTCTGCAGAGACTTTCTCTGCAGAGTCCCAAAACAGGCGTTTTCAGCCCATTACCGGCATATGGAAGAAACAGCAGTAAGCACAGGGAAATATCTGCTTCTAAATCCAAAACGCAGCTATCTAACAGAACGGTTGTCAATGTGTGCACTCAACTTCCAGAGTTAAACCCGTGTGTGGATTCAGCAGTCTGCAGAGACTTTCTCTGCAGAGTCCCAAAACAGGCGTTTTCAGCCCATTACCGGCATATGGAAGAAACAGCAGTAAGCACAGGGAAATATCTGCTTCTAAATCCAAAACGCAGCTATCTAACAGAACGGTTGTCAATGTGTGCACTCAACTTCCAGAGTTAAACCCGTGTGTGGATTCAGCAGTCTGCAGACACTTTCTCTGCAGAGTCCCAAAACAGGCGTTTTCAGCCCATTACCGGCATATGGAAGAAACAGCAGTAAGCACAGGGAAATATCTGCTTCTAAATCCAAAACGCAGCTATCTAACAGAACGGTTGTCAATGTGTGCACTCAACTTCCAGAGTTAAACCCGTGTGTGGATTCAGCAGTCTGCAGAGACTTTCTCTGCAGAGTCCCAAAACAGGCGTTTTCAGCCCATTACCGGCATATGGAAGAAACAGCAGTAAGCACAGGGGAAATATCTGCTTCTAAATCCAAAACGCAGCTATCTAACAGAACGGTTGTCAATGTGTGCACTCAACTTCCAGAGTTAAACCCGTGTGTGGATTCAGCAGTCTGCAGACACTTTCTCTGCAGAGTCCCAAAACAGGCGTTTTCAGCCCATTACCGGCATATGGAAGAAACAGCAGTAAGCACAGGGAAATATCTGCTTCTAAATCCAAAACGCAGCTATCTAACAGAACGGTTGTCAATGTGTGCACTCAACTTCCAGAGTTAAACCCGTGTGTGGATTCAGCAGTCTGCAAACACTTTCTCTGCAGAGTCCCAAAACAGGCGTTTTCAGCCCATTACCGGCATATGGAAGAAACAGCAGTAAGCACAGGGAAATATCTGCTTCTAAATCCAAAACGCAGCTATCTAACAGAACGGTTGTCAATGTGTGCACTCAACTTCCAGAGTTAAACCCGTGTGTGGATTCAGCAGTCTGCAGAGACTTTCTCTGCAGAGTCCCAAAACAGGCGTTTTCAGCCCATTACCGGCATATGGAAGAAACAGCAGTAAGCACAGGGAAATATCTGCTTCTAAATCCAAAACGCAGCTATCTAACAGAACGGTTGTCAATGTGTGCACTCAACTTCCAGAGTTAAACCCGTGTGTGGATTCAGCAGTCTGCAGAGACTTTCTTTGCAGAGTCCCAAAACAGGCGTTTTCAGCCCATTACCGGCATATGGAAGAAACAGCAGTAAGCACAGGGAAATATCTGCTTCTAAATCCAAAACGCAGCTATCTAACAGAACGGTTGTCAATGTGTGCACTCAACTTCCAGAGTTAAACCCGTGTGTGGATTCAGCAGTCTGCAGAGACTTTCTCTGCAGAGTCCCAAAACAGGCGTTTTCAGCCCATTACCGGCATATGGAAGAAACAGCAGTAAGCACAGGGAAATATCTGCTTCTAAATCCAAAACGCAGCTATCTAACAGAACGGTTGTCAATGTGTGCACTCAACTTCCAGAGTTAAACCCGTGTGTGGATTCAGCAGTCTGCAGAGACTTTCTCTGCAGAGTCCCAAAACAGGCGTTTTCAGCCCATTACCGGCATATGGAAGAAACAGCAGTAAGCACAGGGAAATATCTGCTTCTAAATCCAAAACGCAGCTATCTAACAGAACGGTTGTCAATGTGTGGACTCAACTTCCAGAGTTAAACCCGTGTGTGGATTCAGCAGTCTGCAGAGACTTTCTCTGCAGAGTCCCAAGACAGGCGTTTTCAGCCCATTACCGGCATATGGAAGAAACAGCAGTAAGCACAGGGAAATATCTGCTTCTAAATCCAAAACGCAGCTATCTAACAGAACGGTTGTCAATGTGTGCACTCAACTTCCAGAGTTAAAACCGTGTGTGGATTCAGCAGTCTGCAGAGACTTTCTCTGCAGAGTCCCAAAACAGGCGTTTTCAGCCCATTACCGGCATATGGTAGAAACAGCAGTAAGCACAAGGATATATCTGCTTCTAAATCCAAAACGCAGCTATCTAAAAGAACGGTTGTCAATGTGTGCACTCAACTTGCAGAGATAAACCCGTGTGTGGATTCAGCAGTCTGCAGAGACTTTCTCTGCAGAGTCCCAAAACAGGCATTTTCAGCCCCATTACCGGCATATGGAAGAAACAGCAGTAAGCACAGGGAAATATCTGCTTCTAAATCCAAAACGCAGCTATCTAACAGAACGGTTGTCAATGTGTGCACTCAACTTCCAGAGTTAAACCCGTGTGTGGATTCAGCAGTCTGCAGAGACTTTCTCTGCAGAGTCCCAAAACAGGCGTTTTCAGCCCATTACCGGCATATGGAAGAAACAGCAGTAAGCACAGGGAAATATCTGCTTCTAAATCCAAAACGCAGCTATCTAACAGAACGGTTGTCAATGTGTGCACTCAACTTCCAGAGTTAAACCCGTGTGTGGATTCAGCAGTCTGCAGACACTTTCTCTGCAGAGTCCCAAAACAGGCGTTTTTCAGCCCATTACCGGCATATGGAAGAAACAGCAGTAAGCACAGGGAAATATCTGCTTCTAAATCCAAAACGCAGCTATCTAACAGAACGGTTGTCAATGTGTGCACTCAACTTCCAGAGTTAAACCCGTGTGTGGATTCAGCAGTCTGCAGAGACTTTCTCTGCAGAGTCCCAAGACAGGCGTTTTCAGCCCATTACCGGCATATGGAAGAAACAGCAGTAAGCACAGGGAAATATCTGCTTCTAAATCCAAAACGCAGCTATCTAACAGAACGGTTGTCAATGTGTGCACTCAACTTCCAGAGTTAAACCCGTGTGTGGATTCAGCAGTCTGCAAACACTTTCTCTGCAGAGTCCCAAAACAGGCGTTTTCAGCCCATTACCGGCATATGGAAGAAACAGCAGTAAGCACAGGGAAATATCTGCTTCTAAATCCAAAACGCAGCTATCTAACAGAACGGTTGTCAATGTGTGCACTCAACTTCCAGAGTTAAACCCGTGTGTGGATTCAGCAGTCTGCAGAGACTTTCTCTGCAGAGTCCCAAAACAGGCGTTTTCAGCCCATTACCGGCATATGGAAGAAACAGCAGTAAGCACAGGGAAATATCTGCTTCTAAATCCAAAACGCAGCTATCTAACAGAACGGTTGTCAATGTGTGCACTCAACTTCCAGAGTTAAACCCGTGTGTGGATTCAGCAGTCTGCAGAGACTTTCTCTGCAGAGTCCCAAAAACAGGCGTTTTCAGCCCATTACCGGCATATGGAAGAAACAGCAGTAAGCACAGGGAAATATCTGCTTCTAAATCCAAAACGCAGCTATCTAACAGAACGGTTGTCAATGTGTGCACTCAACTTCCAGAGTTAAACCCGTGTGTGGATTCAGCAGTCTGCAGAGACTTTCTCTGCAGAGTCCCAAAACAGGCGTTTTTCAGCCCATTACCGGCATATGGAAGAAACAGCAGTAAGCACAGGGAAATATCTGCTTCTAAATCCAAAACGCAGCTATCTAACAGAACGGTTGTCAATGTGTGCACTCAACTTCCAGAGTTAAACCCGTGTGTGGATTCAGCAGTCTGCAGAGACTTTCTCTGCAGAGTCCCAAAACAGGCGTTTTCAGCCCATTACCGGCATATGGAAGAAACAGCAGTAAGCACAGGGAAATATCTGCTTCTAAATCCAAAACGCAGCTATCTAACAGAACGGTTGTCAATGTGTGCACTCAACTTCCAGAGTTAAACCCGTGTGTGGATTCAGCAGTCTGCAGAGACTTTCTCTGCAGAGTCCCAAGACAGGCGTTTTCAGCCCATTACCGGCATATGGAAGAAACAGCAGTAAGCACAGGGAAATATCTGCTTCTAAATCCAAAACGCAGCTATCTAAGAGAACGGTTGTCAATGTGTGCACTCAACTTCCAGAGTTAAACCCGTGTGTGGATTCAGCAGTCTGCAGAGACTTTCTCTGCAGAGTCCCAAAACAGGCGTTTTTCAGCCCATTACCGGCATATGGTAGAAACAGCAGTAAGCACAAGGATATATCTGCTTCTAAATCCAAAACGCAGCTATCTAACAGAACGGTTGTCAATGTGTGCACTCAACTTCCAGAGTTAAACCCGTGTGTGGATTCAGCAGTCTGCAGAGACTTTCTCTGCAGAGTCCCAAGACAGGGCGTTTTCAGCCCATTACCGGCATATGGAAGAAACAGCAGTAAGCACAGGGAAATATCTGCTTCTAAATCCAAAACGCAGCTATCTAACAGAACGGTTGTCAATGTGTGCACTCAACTTCCAGAGTTAAACCCGTGTGTGGATTCAGCAGTCTGCAAACACTTTCTCTGCAGAGTCCCAAAACAGGCGTTTTCAGCCCATTACCGGCATATGGAAGAAACAGCAGTAAGCACAGGGAAATATCTGCTTCTAAATCCAAAACGCAGCTATCTAACAGAACGGTTGTCAATGTGTGCACTCAACTTCCAGAGTTAAACCCGTGTGTGGATTCAGCAGTCTGCAGAGACTTTCTCTGCAGAGTCCCAAAACAGGCGTTTTCAGCCCATTACCGGCATATGGAAGAAACAGCAGTAAGCACAGGGAAATATCTGCTTCTAAATCCAAAACGCAGCTATCTAACAGAACGGTTGTCAATGTGTGCACTCAACTTCCAGAGTTAAACCCGTGTGTGGATTCAGCAGTCTGCAGAGACTTTCTCTGCAGAGTCCCAAAACAGGCGTTTTCAGCCCATTACCGGCATATGGAAGAAACAGCAGTAAGCACAGGGAAATATCTGCTTCTAAATCCAAAACGCAGCTATCTAACAGAACGGTTGTCAATGTGTGCACTCAACTTCCAGAGTTAAACCCGTGTGTGGATTCAGCAGTCTGCAGAGACTTTCTCTGCAGAGTCCCAAAACAGGCGTTTTCAGCCCATTACCGGCATATGGAAGAAACAGCAGTAAGCACAGGGAAATATCTGCTTCTAAATCCAAAACGCAGCTATCTAACAGAACGGTTGTCAATGTGTGCACTCAACTTCCAGAGTTAAACCCGTGTGTGGATTCAGCAGTCTGCAGAGACTTTCTCTGCAGAGTCCCAAAACAGGCGTTTTCAGCCCATTACCGGCATATGGAAGAAACAGCAGTAAGCACAGGGAAATATCTGCTTCTAAATCCAAAACGCAGCTATCTAACAGAACGGTTGTCAATGTGTGCACTCAACTTCCAGAGTTAAACCCGTGTGTGGATTCAGCAGTCTGCAGAGACTTTCTCTGCAGAGT